>NC_142931.1:67412630-67435130 GCF_046866305.1 Octopus bimaculoides | reverse complement strand
AAGGAGGGAACAATCCATTAGATCAACTTGAACACTTAACTGATAGTTTATTTTGTCAACCATAGAAAGGTTAACTTCAGAGATCATCTTTGCAGGATTTCAACTAAAAACCTAATGGGTTTTGTTTTCTTAACTAAATATTAAAATTTCAAGCCTTGTGCCTACAGCAGAAATGTAAAACAATGTTTGATCCCATTGCATGTTTTCATGAGCAATTATCTTCACTTATAGCCAAGAGCTTACCAAAGCCTCGTGAGGAAACCTGATGGCAAGGCTGTTCATTTTCTTGAGTGGTAGATTTAAGATTTAATCCAGTGGCTCCCAAAGTTTTTCAGTCTGCCACCCCCTTAGTCCCCAGGTCACATTCCTAGCCCACATCTGCACACTCACTCACCCCTATAAACACAGACCACTGTCTGCAGCAAATTCAAGACAATTGTATTCCACAAATAAAACTTAACCTAATTAACCTATTATTTTTGGGTTCTTTTGCACCTATCACCCATTTTTGGTCACCCCACTTTTTTCTATTTCTCCTAAGGTGGGGGGGGGGGCAATACCACCCTCTTTGGGAACCACTGATTTAATCCATCACCTGGTATAACACCACAACCTGCCCGCTTGATAGGCAGATAAGGCAGGATGTTGGATTAAAGATTAACACATTTTGATCTGCCCTTCTTACCACCTGATGTGGTAGTTCAGCAAAGGATTATGAACAGCACTTTTCATCTTCTGACATGGAAAACAAAAACAACAACAGCAAAACATGTCTTTAACCTTTCAAAGATCATGTTTCTATTGAAACAACAATTCCTACATGTTTGAATTTATTTTGAAAATAATCCAGAATTTGGAGGTTATTTAGTAAAACAACTGACTCTTCCTTACTAAGCTGCTGGCTGGAACAATATTTAACAAAAGGTTCTTTGATATAATTGTGATGGAAGGTTTAAATTTAAATTTAAATATGAATACATTAAAACTGTTTTTGTCTCAGGTAGTTTAGCCTTAGCAGAAGAATTACAACCTGCAGAGATATAACTAATAATGTAATTCATCAGCAAGTAACAGACTGCTTCTCTCTCATCCTCCGTCTCTCTCTCTCTCTCTCTCTCTCTCTCTCTCTCTCTCTCTCTCTCTTTGCACACATAGATATATAATCTTTCTTCATCAAAGCACAACTCTTGTTTTACACTGCCATTCTCTCTCTCGCTTTTCTCTCACTTACTCTTTCTCTCCCTGTTACTTTCTGCCTTTCTATCATCCCGCTCTCTCTATTTTCCTCTCATTCTCTCTCTCTCTCTCTCTTTGCACACACATACAGTTATAAACTCTTTCTTTTTCACAAGCACACAACTCTTCTTTTACATCTACATTCTCTCTCTCTCTCTCTCTCATTTCTTCTTTTCTCTCCCCACACTCTTTTTCTTTCTCTTTCCTCTCTTACTCTTCCTTTCTCTTTCTACCTTTCCCTCTTTCTCTCTCTTCCTCTCTGTATTCACACATACACACAAACATAGACACATACACATATACTCTCTCTCTCTCTCTCTCTCTCTCTCTCTCTCTCTCTCTCTCTCTCTCTCTCTCTCTGCCTCTCCCTGAACTAAAATATTAACTCCATTAAATTTTAATTGTTATACTCCATCTTTATCAAGCCAATTTATGACTCCTCACAATAAAGCCCCCAAAATAAACAACATGGAAATAAATCCTAACAACCGCCCTCAAATTCCTTAAAAAAATATTTAAATAGAATTTTAGTAGTTGCACTTTAAATTATAAGATTTCAACTCTGGCGTTTCCTGTTTGTTTAATATTTTATTCATAATTTTTACATTCAAAGTGTTATGTAACTGTTGAAGGGTTTACTACAGGAAATGAATTTCTGTGTGAATGAATTTGCTCTCTTTACTTGTGCCTTGTTATTCTGGACTCTTGTTATTCATAGCCAACAGCTGAATAAACCATTCCAATCTAATCCAATCTGACAAACAATCACAGGAAAGTCTTTACATGGTTCCATGACCTGCTAGAAATAGCAAACAGTAAATAGTCTTCATCAAATCATGTTGTACTGTCTTGAAAATGAAAAAGGAATATATTGAATAATATTATAAAGTAATCTTTAGATGCTGTATCTGGTAGTGGTGGAGGGTGGTGGTACTGGAGGTGAGGTGATAGTGGTGGAGTGTGTGGAAGGGAAGGTCATAACTGGAATGCTTCTGATCATTAGTTTGTTATAGGATGGTAGTTGACCTTGAGATAAACAACCGAATCTTTTAGGTCTTAGACAAGCATAAGGAGGAGGAAAAGGAGGAGAGGAGGAGAAGGCAGAGAAGGAGGCAGAGGAAGAAGAAGCAGAGGAGGAGGAGGCGCAGGAAGTGGAGAAGGAGAAGTCATTTCTTGAAAATTTAATAAAGTGATCAATCTTGTATTTGCAAGATGTCCTACCGTATCTAGCAGTGATTAATTACACAGGCATGACCAACTAATTAGTCGGTATCCTCAGTTTACAATTTCTAAGCCTTATCTGATTCTTGTCTACAAAAAAATGGTATGATCATTCCCCCCCCCCCCCAAAAAAAAAAAAATAAAAACATTGCATATGAAGGTTCTAGGATATGGATACACACACTGATGTACAAACATATTAGATATGTTTATTAAGAAATATACCGTTAATGAACAAGTATTGTAATTAATATCATATGGAACTGATAGACACCACTGGAATTATGAAAGCTTGAGACCATTTTGTTGAATATAAAGGCTTGCATTTAACGTAGTTTAAAATTTTGAATTTTCATGTCTGGGTCAAATGTGAGGTCATCTTTAAACAGTTGCTAGATCTCCAGACATTTCTGCCAAATCTCTCTCAAATCAGATGCTACTATCTTCAAAAAGAAAACATAGGATAATGTTGTCTTGAATATACAAAACTTCAGGATGGTCATATGTGGAACATCTTTGATCACTGGTTGACTCAGTCATGACTGACTTGGAATGAGGGTGGAGGTGGGGTTAAACAACAATAACAACTACATGACCAGGAATCAAGTTCCAGAGAGATATATCTCTGGACAGGTAGGAAGTCTGGGAGAAGTGTAATTGTGGAAAAATTTTGGAGTAATAGGTGAGACAATTTAGGGAATGTGAATGAAGGAGAAATGAGTATGTCAGATTGGCTTAGGTAATGAGGAGAGAGCGTTATGCAACTTGGTAGTTCACATAACCATCATCATCATTTAACATCCACTTTTTGCATGTTTGCATAGGGCAAACAGAATTTGTAGAGGCAGATTTCGACAGCTGGATGCTCTTTTTGTCTACAATCCTTACCTGTTTCCAAATAAGGTAATATCTTACCATAGCAAGATATGTTTATCATGGAAGGCAGGAAACAAACAACCTCACTTGTATGACAGTGATTGCTCAGCTCATTCACAGTCATTGCATGATGTCCAGACCAGTGTTCTGCAACTGGTATGCCATGGCACACTGGTGTGTCACGAGATGATGCTAGGTATGTCACAGTGTAACCTGAATATAATTCTTTCCCTATGATTTTAGTGACAGTTTTAGTCCAGGTGTTCTGCTGAATTTTGAAAAGAATATAAGTGTAGCACAAGTGAAAAATGGTTGCAGAGCACTGGTCTAGACTAGGGTACACACAAACATATGCGTAAAAATACATGTATAAATATATGCATGCTTACACATATACAACAGGTCTTTTTCAGTTTCCATATACCAAATCTACTCACAAGACTGTCATCATTGACTGACTTGAAGACACTTTCCCAAAGTGCTGCATAATGTGACTGAAGCCAAGACCATATGATTGGAAAGCAAGCTTCTTAAACACACAGCCACACCTGCTGGTTGAGCTTGAAAAATCATTAAGAGAGGAAACACTGTGTATTAGTGGTTGTGGGAAAATTAGCAGCTTTATTAAATTATCAAACAGAATGCGTTAAACTTTTAGCATTAAAAATAACCATATGTTTCAGTGGTTAGAGCATCAGGCTCACAATCATGAGATATTGAGTTTGATTCTCAGAACAGGCTGTGAGTTGTGTTCTTGAACTTCTTGAACCAGACACTTTATTTCACCTTGCTCCAGTTCATTCAGCTATAGAAATGAGTTACAACATCACTGGTGCCAAGTTGTATTGGCTTTTGCCTTTCTCTTGGATAACATTGGTAGAGTGGAGAGGAGAGGCTGGTATGCATGGTGTTTCATAAACAATTTTGCCCAGACTTGTGACACAAAGGCTAATTTTCTAGATGCAATCCTATGGTCATTCATGACTGAAAGGGTCTTTACCCTTTATCTAGCCCAAATATTCTACTTATTTTCTGTTCAAACTAGACAGATCTAGCCTCTTACATGAACTCTACAATGTCATTCAAAAAATACATAATTACATGATCAAAATCTTGAAGCTATGAGATAATGAATGATAAATTATTACATTTGGCAAAATAATCTAAATGCTGAAGAGTTAATACCATGGCCCCCAAACTTATTTCATCACAGAACATTTAGGGGATTTTGTAAATATCACAAAATCCATACCTACATTTACGTTGCACCTTCACTATATTAATTTTAAGAAGTTTGCTTCCCAACCACATGGTTCCACATTCAGTCCCATTGCATGGCACCTGGGGCATATACAACCTTCTACTATAACCTCGGGCTGACCAAAGCCTTGTGAATGGATTTGGCAGACAGAAACTGACAGAAACCAGTTATGTGTGTGTGTGTGTGTGTGTCTGTGTTTGTCCCCCCCACCCACCATCACTTGACTACAGATGTTGGTGTGTTTACATCCCCATAGTTTAGTAAAAGAGACTGACAGAATGAGAACCATGCTTTAAAAAAAATGCTAGTGCCAATTCATTTGACTAAAAATACTTCATAGTCACAGTCTGATTACTGAAACAAGTAAAAACTAAAAGATATATATAAATAATTTATTCTGAACAAGTCCCAAAGGCAGCCTTCAACATTTTTCTATCCGAAGGAGTTTTCAACTCAATAACACACTATTATCTATAGCTTTATTTGCTTTGAGTTTCACCATTCCATAAAAGAATTATTTCACATTTTCTCTCAAAGTTTCTAAATTCTTATGACATTAACAAGAAACAATTCCCACTGGTAAGAATTAAGTTTCTAAAATTGATGGAAAAAAAAACTTGAAGAATTGCTTTTGTCTAATAGCAGAACACCTGCCATGTCTCAATGAGATATGGGTTCCAGTCCCACAAGCAGCATTTGTCTTTTATTATCCAAAGGGTTTCTTTAATCCAATATTACATACTATCATTTATAGCTTCAAGTTTCACACTTCCTAGTAAATACCATTTATAAAAGATTACTGTGCTTGGAAAGACACATCAAGTTAAGTAAAAGTGTGGCTGTCCTTGGAACCCTCTCTAACTGAGAATTCCTAATTTTGCAGGCTCATAAGTATTGGTGCCACATAAAAAGCACCCATACTGGTGCTGTGAAAAAGCACCCAGTACACTCTATAAAGTGGCTGGCATTAGGAAGGGCATCCGGCCATAGAAACCGTGCCAAAACAGATTGGGATCCTGAACAGCCATTCAGCTGGTCAGCTCCTGTCAAACCATCAAACCCATGCCAGCATGGACAACAGACATTAAATGAGGATGATGAGGATGATGATGATTCATTGAAAAACACCTTACTTGAAATGCAGATAATGATTAGCAACAAGAATTACATCAAGCTGTAAGACAGACTTGATAATATACACGTCAAACTCATGAAAGAGTAGATAGAGGGATGTAAAAACAAACAAACAAGCCTTATCTTGCAGAACCAAACCCTAGAATTGTTTACATGGAACTCATTTTAAGAAATACAGTCTCATGGTATTTCTTGTAAGTTTCTGAGTTTAAATCCTACCAAAATTGACTTTACATTTTGGAGTCAAAGAATAACATTCTATTCGGGGATGGTGGATTGACAAAATTGTTGAAAGGGTTGCTGGGTTGCCTTTGCAGTATCTGTTTTAGCGCTCTGCATTTTGAGTTCAAATTCCAATTAGGAATTCAAGTCCCATGAACAACCGGGAGTAATTAATTGTGCAATCACAGTACCGCAGCTGATTATGAAAGCTGTAATGGTTAAAGGAGGATTTATGCTATTGCAGTTAAATGATTATGATGATGATACGATGAAGAAGAGGAGGATAACGATATGATGATGATGATGAGTTGTTTGTAGAAATATGAAGAGCAAGATATATTTGAAAATGTTGGTCAAAAGTGGAGAGTCTCATAAAAATGAGGTAAAAGAGAAAAAGAAAACCTAAAAAAAACTATTTGACATCACTTGTTATTCTTAATGGTAGCTACTTACAGAAAAATATTTGAACAGCTGAAATACTGTTTGTAAAATATATAAATGCATCAATTTCATTATCTTCAACCACCATTACTGTTACCACCTCATTCATCCCCATTATCACCGTCGACACCATTACCATACTCTCTAAACTCATATGTGATCTTCTGCTGTTTTAGTGGTTTCACTTACTTGCCCTGTCTCAAAATCAATTAACATGCCTATAAATCAAACACTATATATTTCTAAAAGAGTGAGGGAGAAATAGATAGATAAATACATTACATTGCAACAACATGTTTATATATGTATTTTATGATGTTGAACATTAAAACAGATATAAGTAAAACGCATCTATACATCATGGGTATAAAAATAAAATGAACCAAGAGAAATAGCTCAAATGAGCTAATGACAGGAATGTGGATTATTTAATTAACAGGCTGTGTACTGAATGCAAAAAATTTCAATTAATATTAATCAATTGAAACTTCCTTTTTATTCTATAAGAAGCAGCGATTGTTTGTGACCATGAAAGAAAAGGGGAGATAAACATATATTGCATTAATAATTCTATATATGTATATATACATATATCTTTTCTACTCTAGGCACAAAGCCTGAGATTTTGGGGGCAGGTGGCAGTCGATTAGATCGACCCCAGTATGCAACTGGTACTTACTTTATCAACCCTGAAAGGATAAGTCGACCTCAGCAGAATTTGAATATATATACATATATCACCATCACCCCCATTTAACATCCATTATCCATGCTGGCATGGGTTGGACAGTTTGACAGGAGCTGGTAGGCCAAAGGAATGTACCAAGCTTTGTCTTTCTGCTTAGTTTCTGCAGCTGGATGCCCTTCCTACTTTCAACCAATGTAGAGTGTGCTGGGAGCTTTGTATATGACACCAGCACCAGTGTGGTTACCAAGTAACTAGCAGCAAAAACACCCTCGAATAAAAGGGAAAGTAGCAGTGACGAAGGTGGTATGTACCATGTGATGAGCATGGCTATTGCTGTGTGGTAAGAAGTTTGCTTCCTAACTACATGGTTCTGGATTCAGTACCATTGTATGTCAGCTTGAGCAAGTGTCTTCTACTCTAACCTCAGGTCAACCGAATCCTTGTGAGTAGATTTGGTAGGCAGAAACTGAAAGAAGCCCATCATGTATGTATGTGTGTGTATGTGTACATACATAATGGACTCTCTTGTCATTAGATGATATATGAGGGTTTGGCAATTTCTTGCCGAACAACCACACATGATTTGTTTATAGTGATCAAATATTTGTGCTTACATAAACTCATTCACTCCATCAAATCGACATTACCTGTAGAGGTGCACCATGTGCCACAAGTCAGATGATGAAATGATTGCAGAGCAGTGTGAAACGAAGTGTTTTGCTCAAGAACACAAAGTAATGCTCAGTCTAGAAATCAAAACCATGACTTCATAATTGTGAGTCCAGCACCCTAACCACTAAGCCATGCACCTCCACATGTATGTATATATATATATATATATATATATATATATATATATATATATACACATACATATGCATATACATATCTTCTGTGGTTTGGAAGTATTTTGACTTCTATTTTTAGTGAAGCAGGTGTTTATGTAATACCCTAGTATATATAAATATATCTATATATTTTATATATACCTTGTTAATTTGCCTATATGGCTGTATGCTCACAGCTACTAACGATATTATTTTTAGAAATAGTATCATTCTTATATTTATTTATATAGGTGTGTGTGTGTGCATGTATTTATGTGCATCTTTATGTCTGTATTGTCCCCCATCAGTGCTTGACAACCCGTGTTGGGGTGTTTACATCCCTGCAACTTAGTAGTTCAACAAAAGAGACCAATAGGATAAGTACCAGGCATTAAAAAATGTAAGTACTAGGGTCAATTTGTTTGACTAAAAACTCTTCAAAGTTGTGCCTCAGCATGGCCACATCAAATGACTGAAACAAGTAAAAGATATGTATATTGAAACAAAGACTATAATTTATGGTATTATTTTGAGTTCAGTAGTTGCAGTTGTTCCAATACAATACATATTTTGTGACTAATATGCTTGACCAGGAAGGTGGTGAGCTGGCAGAAACATTAGCATGCCAGGCGAAATGCTTGGTGGTATTTTGTTTGTCTTTACGTTCTGAGTTCAAATTCCACCGAGGTCGACTTTGCCTTTCATCCTTTTGTGGGGGTCAATAAATTAAGTACCAGTTGCGTACTGGGGTCGATCTAATCGACTGCTCCGTCCTCCAAAATTTCAAGCCTTATGCCTAGAGTAGAAAAGAATATACTTGACCAGGAATTTCAACTTGTATGGATAGCTTTATTGTTAAAGATAGAACATCTACATTGTTAAAGATAGAACATCTACAATTGAGAGCCAAGATTTTGTAGAAATGCTTCCTGAGGACACAGATCAGATTTTAATCCTTTTTATTATACTATACATATTTGTATATATGAATGTATGTATGTATGTATATATGTATGTGTATGTGTGGAAAAATAATGCTTGGAAAAACAGATTTTAATACATGAAGATAATAAGGCGTCAAACTGGTAGAATCATTAGCATGTCAGACAAAATATTTATTGGCATTTCATCCCTTTACATATTCTGAGTTCACATTCTGCCAAGATCTGCTTTGCCTTTCATCCTTTCAGAGCCAATAAGTTAAGTGCCATTTAAGAACTGGAGTCGATGTAATCAACTTATCCCCTCTCCCAAATTTGCTGGTCTTGTGCCAAAATTTGAAACCAATATATGAAGAAAATAACAACTGTTCCTATCTCAATTTCTAGCAATGTTGATCTTCGTTTTTCCTTCAAGACATATCGCATCCAGAACTATATTCTATCCAATATGACCTTCCCTTTTGAAAGTAGTAGGTGCGATTTAAATAAAATTTAGTTGCTATATTCTTGTAGTTTGAGTAACTACATAAAGCTTCCTTCTTGGCATCTACTAATATGCAGGTAGTAGAAGGTTCTGGATCGCATAAATAATAGTATTGAATTAAACACCTTGCTGTGTTCATTTAACCCCATACAACGTTTGTTAATAGTTTTTTGATGCATCAAATACTGTGCTCTAATAGGAAGAAAACAGGAAGATTGAAAGAATAGACAAACTCTTAAGTATTCTTTCTATTTAAGAAACATTGTTGGATGCAAGCAATCATAATATTTGAAGGTTGTTGCAGAATTATTTCACACTATTTTGTGCTGCACAAGTTGATATCATATACAAGGCAAACACAGAGTATAAACATTCAAAATATCATCACTGTCTT
The DNA here is from genome assembly GCF_046866305.1 of Octopus bimaculoides. Lineage (NCBI taxonomy): Eukaryota > Metazoa > Mollusca > Cephalopoda > Octopoda > Octopodidae > Octopus > Octopus bimaculoides. The sequence continues at coordinate 67,425,405 of NC_142931.1, read as the reverse complement.
TCTAAATCCTGCCGCATTTCACATGGAAATTTTGGTCCTCCAAAGTTGGTGTTTAAGTCTAAGCTTTTTTTTTTAGTTGTAAATTTTGATCTAATGAATTTGACTTGTAGGACAGAAAATATGGTTTTTTTCCACATTCCATGCTGGCATGGGTTGAATGGGTACTCATAGCCTGAGACAGTTCTTAAGAATTCCAACAACATGTAATTTCCATGACTATACAACAGGTGGACATTTACAGCTGAGACCAGAGTAACCAATGTAGTTCAATGTAGTTCTTTTGAATTTGATTTTTGTTTGATTTAGGATACATCAACTTTTTTCAGTGAATATAAAGCAATCATAGCAAACCTGGCTAAAACTCCCCATAACTCAAAATAATTATGGTCCAAGAAGATAGTATGATCACAGTTGAAATACATTTGATCATAAGTATGTGATCAGTACTAAACTGAAACTAAACAACAATAACTACAAACATTAAAAGGATTCTATTGAGTAAGATAAGTTCTGTAAAGAAAAATAAATATTTAATATACTTTCAAGAATGTTTTCTTGAAAATAATAATTGCAATAGTTTCCTCTTTTTATTTTGAAGTTTATGAAATTACTTTTAATCATTAATCAAAAATGGTATTTTAAAAATATAAATATATAAATTATCAAGCAAATACATTAAGAACTAATTCAATTATTATATAAGCTATTTACTGGAAAATGAAAATATTTTAGTGATTTGTTTGTGTAATTGTGAATACTGAATTAATAACTTTTAACGTCACTGTGGGTAAATGCAAGATTTGTTCCAGCTCTTTACATTCTGAATTCAAACCTCATAGGTCAAGATTTGCTTTCATCCTCTTGGGGTTGGTAAAATAAAATATCAAGAACTAGGGTAGATTTATTTAAACCCCTTTCCCTAAATTTCAGGCAATATGCCTATGAAATTCAAAATTCATCCTTCTGTAGTGAAAAAAGAAAAAAATTTTAATCAATTACAGGGGTAGATATGCTGTTGTTTTTGTTGGCACTCCATTGCTTATGACGTCGAGGGTTCCAGTTGATCCGATCAACGGAACAGCCTGCTCGTGAAATTAACGTGCAAGTGGCTGAGCATTCCACAGACACGTGTACCCTTAACGTAGTTCTTAGGGATATTCAGCATGACACAGTGTGACAAGGCTGACCCTTTGAATTACAGGCACAACAGAAACAGGAAGTAAGAGTGAGAGAAAGTTGTGGTGAAAGAGTACAGCAGGGTTCGCCACCATCCCCTGCTGGAGCCTCGTGGAGCTTTAGGTGTTTTCGCTCAATAAACACTCACAATGCCTAGTCTGGGAATCAAAACCGCGATCCTATGACCGTGAGTCCGCTGTCCTAACCACTGGACCATTGCACCTCCACTAGGGGGTAGATATATACAACTGTTATTCTCCTACCAAATTCTTGTGCTTGCAACTATATCAGAAACAATTATGCAGATGGTAAACTGGCCATATTTTTACATTTTCAGCTCAAATCTCAGAAAAGTCAACTTGGTCTTTCATTTTTTCAGGGTAAATACGATAAAGTAGAAGTGAAGGCAGCAAACTCCCAGAATCATTAACATACTGGACAAAATGTTTAGTTACATTTATTCTGGCTTTATGTTCTAAGTTCAACTTTACCTTCCATTTTTTTTTGCTGTTCATAAAATAAGTACCATTTGAGCAGTGGGGTCAATGAAATTGACTGGCTACTCAGCAAAATTTCAGGCTTTGTGCCTGTAATAGAAAGAATAACAAAATACTAGTAAAGCACCAAGTTTACTTTAATTAACTAATTCATCCCTTAAAACGCCTCAGCTTGTGCCAATTGAGAACAATTTATTAGGAGAGATGGATTGGTAAAATAAGTAGAACATCAGGAAAAATACTTTGTGCTGCATTTCATGTTCTGAGTTCTAAGCCAGGCTGGATTAGAACTGTACACCTTGGAGACCTGCTGCGGATGGTGGGTTCGGACTGACTCGAGAGCTGCGAATTGTTATGGACACAAATAAGAATTGTGACCAACTTCATATTTCAGCTTTTCAGAGTTGATAAAATAAGTACCACTGAAGTACTGGCATCAATTAGATTGACTAACACCTTCCCCAAAATTTTAGGCTTTCTGCTAGAAACAATAATTATCATTACTACAAGAAACAGTCCTCTGAACAGTTTTCTCCTATTTCATATATATATATATATATATATATATATATATATATATATATATATGTATATGTGTGTGTGTGTGTGTGTGTGTGTGTGTGTGTGTGTATGTGTGTGTGCATGTATATATATATATATATATATATATATATATATATAATTTCCTCTTTGTGTTTATAGTACTAGATTGTTTGGTGTGTTCTTTCTTAATCTAAGTCAGTAAGTTGGGGATAGGTGGAATTTAGCTGCTATTTCTAGCAAGTTGATTAACCACACAGAGGCATTATCCTGTTGATTTGGAATTAACTTAGCTGTTGTTGTTTAGTTCCAGATCAGGTCTAATCGAACTGACCTGTGATGAAAGGCATTGCAGGTGTAACCATTCTGTTGTTCTTGTATATCAGAAGCTACATTGTTTAGTATCTTTATTTAAGACAGTATGATGTGATTTAGAAGATATTTAGCTACAATTCTAGTAGACCAAGCAAGTATGTAAAAGTTATCTTGCTGAAAACTGGGACCAGCTGGTATACCTTGACATCACCTTAATCATTTACTTCCCTTCTCTCTCTACCTTCCTTTTATTTTCCCCTTCTCTATTTCCTTACTTTCCCCCCTCTCTTTATTTTCTTTCTCTCTCTCTCTCTCTCTCTCTCTCTCTCTCTTCTTGTCTCTGTTCCCTTTCTTTACAGAGATGGTTGATGAAAGAAGTGGTGTGAGGTATAAATTACACAAGGAGGGTGTGATATGTGATGTGAAGAAGGGCTGGTACAGTTTCAGTTACATATATAAACACATGTCATTATAAAAATTATTATAGTTGTTATTATTGTTGTTCTTGCTGCTGCTGTTACAGTTCTTGTTATTGATATCATTATCATCGTTATTATCATCATTGTATCATCCTTCTCTCTCTCATCGTCATTATCATCATCATCATATGAATGGCTCTGCTTTCTCTGAGCAACACTTAACTAAAATCATTAAATAAAATGACATTCTAAATACTCTAGAATCTTATTTTGTACAAAGAGAAATAGAAAATTGAAAGCCTGTAGTTTGAATTGGAATATTGATTCTAAGAAAGGGGTTCAGGGTGTCTTGATAGATTTATCAAATAAAATTTGAAAGAATGCAGGCAAATAAATCTTTAAAAGTTTTTCTCAAATCATTTTTGATTATACTTTTGCAACCTGTTTATTGAAATATCCTTATAAGGCTATAAAAAGCACATTAAAAAGAAAATTTTAAAAGATAATATAATTGATTCAGATAGCAATTTCAAATATAAAATACTTGTATCTATAATTTAAATTTGTAACTAAATGCTGAGAGGATTTTAGTTTAAAAGTTAGAGGGACTTCATTTTCATGAAATTCCATAAAAGAAAAATTATAGTCAGGTTATACTTTTGTAGCTTATTATCATACCTATACAAAATTTAGATATTTTATATATATATGTTCCATTTCTAAACAGAATAGAGAAATTTGATAAATTATGTTGAAAAAAAATAGAAAAACGGATACATGTCTGCAGCAGTTTTAAATTGCAGAATATTAAAAGTTGTTCACAATATATATTTTCTTCTGTTCTTGTCCTATTACATTCCAGAAGTTATAAGAGAAAGAATAAATTTATAACTATTAAGCAAATATGAATAATTGTTTATTTTCTTTGCTTGTTGCTACTAAATATTGTTGGAAAATATTTCTCCCAAAAGTAATTTGAAATATATTTTGTATTTGTAGTATCATTGTTTAGAAACAATCGTGTTGTATGCGCAGTTCATAACAATGTCATGAGAGCCATTCTTATAGGCACATGCCAAAGACTATTTACCATGGTTGTCCTTTCAGTGTAGTCAAGTATCTTTCTTTAATTGGTCATATAGCAGTAATATTTATTTATAATATAGGCACAAGACTATACACATCTTTAGAAAGTAAGTCAATTAAATTAAGTCGAGTATTTTATAGTTACTTTATTCAATCAACCCCAGTAGGATGAAAAGCAAAGTTGACCTCAACCACATTTGAACACAGAACATAAAGAGTTGTAATTGAATTAAATATGACAAGATTTTTTTTTTTTCCCTTGAGTTAGCTGACAATTCTTTCTCCCAATGTTTTCATCATATTCTGACATAGAATAGATATTCTAATGATGACTTGCATATTTATTCTTTATATATTCAGGCAGATTTAAATGTAGATATGCTGATCACTGTTGTGCATGTCACAGGAGAACAATTTCTCCCTTTACAATGACAATGTGTTCGTAACACAGAATAAATATTCTAACAATGACTTGCATATTTATACTTAATACATTCAGGCAGATTTGAATGCAGATATGCTGATTGCTGTTGTGTATGTCACAGGAACAGGAGAACAATTTCTCCCTGTACAACAACAATGTGTTTATAATGCAGTCAACTGATTTGTGTAAGGGATTCTGACACATTGGAGTTTCAATATTGTGTCTCATCAGCCAAAAGCACTCCTGGACCTTTGAGTTTAAACAAGAGCTGGGAGTATTCTTTTATAATTTCAGCAAAGACAAGACACAAGACATACAAATCATTGTAAAAAGAGAACTTCTTTTCCTGTGACATACACAACAATAGTAAACTTATTTGTATTTGAATTTGCTGGAACATATTAACAATAAATATGCAAATCATCATTTCATATTTTGCTGTTCATGGCGCGAATAATGATTTATTGTAAAATTTCTATTTTTTAAACAACCAACAGCACATAAATACAATGGATAATATCGGTTGGTATTTAACCAGGATAAGATACATTGAAATTCAGATATAGTTTTCAATGGCATAACACTACTATTACTTCTACTAATGGGCCTTAATTTCTGACATTGGCACAAGGGAACACATAGGTGAAGAGGATAGAGTTAGTGCAGTATTCAACTGATAAATTATTAGTTTAGTTCTTTATTTTATCAGCCTACTCCAGAACCACAAAAAACAAAGCTGCCCTTGATATGATTTGAAAGAAATATGTAGTAACTAAATACTGTAACATGGTTTGTCCAACACTCTAATAATTCTGACAATGCACCATCCTTATATTTGTTAATATTACAAATGGAAAAATATTTCCAAATTAAATTTTTACATTTCTCAGTTCAGCTACCTTTAGTAGACCTGTCAGCACTGAAAAACATCGTTAATTACTATCAGATCACTGTAATTAATCAGCACTAGATAGAATGAGTAACTGTCTTTTTATTTGTTTTTTTTTGTTTTTGTTTTTATTTATTTTCGGTGTGCGTAGAAGGTCCATTTTACAAACAAGCTCATGCTGTAACCAGACAAACTTGGAAAAGAATTCTTTATTTACAGTTTTTAGAATATACAGTTTTTAGAATATCTTATTTGGGAAGAGTCGACTATATTTCACTTCTTTTTCTTTTGACTTCAATGTTTACTTCAATTACAATTTCAGTTTTAAAATATACCGAAACCTTGCACTATTTAATTACATAAAAAATGATAAAATAATAATAATAAATCTTAATATAAAGGAATTGCTAGAATAACTTGTAACAAAATCCAAAGTCATGGAAGTCAACAAAGGTGAAAGAATAGATGGTAGCATAAATAGAAATAGAAATAAAATAGAAATAGAAACAGGTGTTTTCAAGTCCACCACACTAAACAAATTGCAAGATCCCAGTTGTGAAGTTATAAAAAGAGACCTTCATTTCTACCAGGATCTTTTTTGTTGTTGTATTTTTGAGGTGGGGGCAGGCTTTAATTCTTTTTTATGTGCTTTACAGTGGAATCCAGATGGATATAGAAAGAGGGGTAGGCCTAAGAACTTGTGGTGTAGATCAACACAAAAGGAACTAGAGAAAGGAGGACATTCATGGCAGAGTATAAGTACAGAAGCAAGAAATTATGCGAGATGGAATTCAATTATAAGTGGCCTATACTCCGCGTTGGAGGGTTAAAGGCAAGAAAGAAAAAAAGAATTCTACAGACCTGAAGCTGACCTTGTGGGTATGACAATGAAGAGACCACAAGTGACAATGAAAGGACTTCAACAAAAATAACTTATTGATTAATTAACTGTATAGCACTGTGTAACATGATTTTTGTCCCATTTGCTTACCAACTAGAGACTATGATAAATGGCTAATATTTCCTCCAAACTTTGCTTTTGCTGCAATATCTATTCAAATCCCAAAGAATCCCTCTCATCACATGGCTATGATGCTTCTCCACTGTGCACTCCTGTTCTTGATTAGAGATGCACATATTGTCAGCCACTAAGGGATAAGTTCAAGTGGTTAAGGTTAAGCAACTTACAAGCCAATCTGTAGTATTTGTTATATTGATAATTCTGTTTCAGCAACTCAGAGATGAATCTGCCTGAAATGTAATGGAAAATAGGTCAGTTTCAAAACATTGGTCTCCAGGACATGAAACAAATTTTGAAGGGAGACGTAGTCATTTTTTGTTTTATTTCTAGATAGAAGCAAATAGGAAATAACACTTACTGAACAAAGACAAAAAAATAAATAAATAAAAATAAAAATTTTGTTACACAGTGTAATCAATCAAATAATTTATTAGTTCATTTGTTAAATAGATAACCAAATGTGAATAATAAAGTAAAATAAAACTGGTGTGCATGTTTATTGGAATAGTGACCCTCCCTGCAGAAAATATATGTTTCAGCATACAGGTTCACATCAAGAATCTTGCATGTTGAATACAGGAAGAATATTTTTCATTTGACTGGAGATATATATGTGATGAAAATTGATTCTTTTAGGGTTTAGAAGTTCACAGAATATATGAAAATACAGTTTTGGGCATCTTAACAACTCTATACTTTGTTATTTTCGTATCTTTTCCTGGTTTCAGTCTTTAAACTGCAGTCATATTTGGGGGTGGCCAAATAGTTATTAGTTGATTACTCCAACCCCAATATGTATTTCTTCATTTTTAGAAGGATGAAAAGAAAAGCAAACTTTTTAATCATTTGATCATGCTGAGAACATAATAAAAGAACATGGGTTTGTACAAAATAGTGTAGTATTTTCAAATATACCATATATTTTCCCTAACCTTGTAGCAATAAGCATATTATGGCCATGAAAATACTTTCAGATAGGATTTGTCCTCTATAAAACAGAAACTGAGAGAAATGCATTAAGATTTTCTATGACTACAATTGCTGTTGTTATAAAGTAAATGTCCTAGAAGCTAAATATCTTGCTAGGATTTCAGTTATGATCAAGTGAAAACATAGATAAAATAATACAAAACCCAATGCCTCAAACTACATACTAAGTAGTTTGAGAAAAAAGTGATCATTGTGTCTTCTATTACATGTCATCTACCTATCTTAAATCCAAAGACAACAACAGCAACAGCAGCAGCAACAAACTCATTTTTTTAAAAACTAACCCAACTATTACCTTTCTTCCATTAAAATAATGTTGCAGTCTTTCCCCTTCTTTGTTCAAGAACTAATTGCCTGAGTTTTAGTATTCCAAGAAACATTTTTATTACATTCATATATGAACTATCCATTATGAAAACTACCTATTTCTATTTGAAAAATTCTCTCAGTATATCTACATATGTATGTGCATACATACATACATACATACATACATACATACATACACACATAAATACATACATATACACATACATACATACACACACATACATACATATGTACATACAAACATACATATATATATGTTTGTCTTCTGGCTAGATTTTCCTCTTTTGGAATATTCAACTTATTTTATTTTAGAGTATTAGATGCTCGTGAAGAAGTACATGAAGATGTTTATGCGACAATTGTTTTCTTAATGTATTAAAAAAATAAAACGAAGCAGCTAATGGAAATTTGAACCACACCTACTTATAATGACTTCCAATACTTGTTAATTTGGAAATATTCTCCTTGGAATGCAACTAATTTTGTAAATGAGCACCAAAAAACTTAACAAAAATATCATTATCTCATGCTTAAATACTAATTTTTCTTCAGTTAGGTTTTTGCTAAAACAACTAATGTTCATTCTTTTTTGTGCGCTCATTTTTACTGCCACATTTTGGAGTTCATTTTTTTATTCATGCTGGCATGAGTTGAATAGAGATATATTTATGTTAATATTTTATGAGGGATGACCTTCATGTCATCAACTCTTACCTGTTTTTCAAGTTAGGAATCATTTTATTCCACTGGTCTTTGAAAGCACAGAGAGATAGAATGTATTATCTCACAGAGCATATAAACATGACATCACTGTTTTATTCAGACGGTATCATGCAATGACAGGAAATGTTAGCATTCATGCAGAGAGAGAGAGAGAGAGAGAGAGAGAGAGAGAGAGAAAGAGAGAGAGAGAGAGAGAGAGAGAGAGAGAAAGAGAGAGAGAGAGAGAGAGAGAGAGAGAGAGAGAGAGAAAGAGAGAGAGAGACACACACACACACACACACACACACAGTTTCCATTTACCAAATCCATTCACAAGGCTTTGGTTGACCCAAGGCTATAGTAGAAAACACCTTCCCAAGGTGCCACACAGTGGGACTGAACCCACAACCATGGGGTTGGGAAGCAAGCTTTTTGCCACACAGCCAACCCTATAAAATCAATAAGCTTCCAATTCCACTTGCAAGATATTCAGCCACCCTAGGCACTATAATAGAAAACACTTGCCCAATATGCTCCATGTTAGGAAAGATCCATGTGCTTACCAAGGGAACTCAAAATTCACACAGCCTTGTCTAAATCTAAATATACTTATATAGCAGAAATATTAGCCCCTTTCAGAAAATAGATAAGGACTCCAGTTAAACATCACTTGCTTGATGATGATAGAATGCAGATCACCAGTTTCACAGCTTGAAGCAATGAAGGAACATCTACATGATGCTAGAAACAGCAGCCAAATTTCTTTTGTATCTCATCCTATTGTTTTTTTTTTTATAAAATGGGAGAGCACATCAGATAATATGGTCATACAAACACCTAATCTGAAAAAGAGATTGGATTATCATAGCTGGAATGCCTTTTATGGTATGTCTGCTTGATGAGAACTGACTCTAGAAGTTCGCAACAATAGCAACAACAATAACAACCTTTCATCTGATTATCGAGTACCCTATTACCCAACCATCGATGAAAGCTCTTTGCTCTCTGGATGACCAATTCATAAAGAAATGATGATGACGATAATGGTGGTGATGGTGGAGGTGGAATCTTGCAAATAAGAAATTTAAAAATCTACCAGACAGACAGAGAGACAAAAAGAACTCTGAGCTGTAAACTTCATTATGCAGCATTCTACCTCTAAACCACTCTTTAGCCATTAGTAGATTGTATTGATATAACATCTTGTGTGCTTTTACAATAAACATTCCCAAACCATAAATCAATAAATGAATGGTTTCAATGAAAGATATGAGAAACACTACATACAATGTCAATATATGGGTACCAAACTATTACTTTAATCATGTCATGTTTTGCTTTTCTTTCTTAGACAGTGGTCATTGTCTCCACTATTATCTTTGAAACTGATACAGCTTTTGCAACAAACATAGAAGTTATTGTAAATGATAAAATTATTGACTAAAGTTTTGAAGATTCCAAACAGAAATTAAACTATGACTTTTTTAGATGTGATTTTGTCTTTATCACTTTGCTGCTCAGCACTATCAGCCATCTCCTACATTCTCTGCTCCACTCTTCATTACGCTCATGCTTCCTTTTTTAATTGTAGCCATTTTTTGCCCCTTATCTTCTAGCATAAAGTTGCCCTCCCCCACCTACATGACAGTCTTATTTAGTGCTAGTGACATGAAACAAAGCATTGAGTGCATGCTGTAAAGTGATACGTATTAGGAAGGGTATCCGTCATGCCAGCAAGGAATATGGAAGGTGAATAATGATGGTAGTGATGACGATGATGACAACAGCGACTTTGTAGTACTTGGCAAAAGGAAGAAGGGAAGTCTTTTGAAGGCTATGGAGAAATAGTGGTATGCTTTAGGTCAGTGTTTCTCAACTATTTTTTTGCCAATGGACCCCTTTATTTTCCAGTTTTCCTTAGATAGACCCTCATAGCCATTTCATGTATTAAAAAATCCTATAATATTTATATAGTTAAATATTATTAAGAATTATATTAAAAAAAAAATTTTTTTATGTATTTTAGGAGTATAAGCAATTTATTGCACACAAACCTCAACAGCGAAATCTTTTATGGATCCTGAATGAGAACAACTGCTTTTGGTGAACCAAGTCTGCAATCTAAGTGCAGTTCTTGAAATATTTTATTTCATGCACACACATATGCACACACATACACACACACATGCACACACACATGCACACACAATATATACAGGGGTTGGACAAAATAATGGAAACACCTTAAAATTTCAAACAAATTTATTTTAATATGGGGCAGGATCGCCTTTGGCAGTAATTACAGTTTGAAATCTATGAGATATGGACTCGCACAAAGTTTGAATTGTTTCCAAAGAAATTTTTGTCCATTCTTCAGCTAAAACAGTCTCTAGTTCTTGTTGTGATGGTGGTGGAGGATATCGACTCCTCACTTTTTTCTTAAAATGCACCATAAATGTTCAATAATATTGAGATCTTGAGACTGTGGTGGCCAGATAAGATGTTCAACTTCACTAGAATGTTGCTAGTACCATTCAGCAACAACTTTAGCTGTGTGAATTGGTGCACTATCATCCTGAAAGATTGCATTTCCCTCCAGAAAGTTCTGCAAGCATAAGATGAATTTGATCAGATAAAATGCTTAAATAGTCTTGACTATTAATTCTGCCATGAAGAGAAACCATTGGGCTGGCAGATTTCCAAGATACAGCCCACCAGATCATTACAGATCCTCCTCCATGTTTAACAGTTGGAAGTGGGCAGTCTGGGTCAAATGCTTCTTTTGGCTGTCTCCACACGTATATTTAGCTGGTGGTTGGAAATAAGATAAAGGATGACTCGTCCAAAAAAATAACATTCTTCCACTTCTCTAGGGACCACTCTAAACACTTTGCAATGTTTGTTTTTGAAAGTAGTGGTTTTCTGAGTGCAACCCTCCCATGAAATCCGACTTTGTGCAGTTCTCGGCGAACAGATTTTGTGGAAACTGGGTTCCTGAGGTGGTCATTAGGCTTTGCAGTAATTTTGGGAGCTGTAGTTTTGTGATCCTTTTTAACAATTCACTTAAGAGTCCAACAGTTCCTAGCTGAAAGTTTTGGGTTTTTTCCGGAGTTTTGTTTCAACAAGGAGCTTTTTCCCTCTTTCTCAAAGGCTGTCATTACTTTCAAGACAGTACTTTTTGATACACCAAACATTTCGGCTGTTTTCATTACGTTAGCAACTGCCATATGAGCACCAACAATTTGGTTTCTTTGAAAGTCCAATCGTTCTGTCATTTTAATGAATTCTAATTACCTTTTTCTGATGATATCTGAAAAGAAACAGCAATTTTAGCAAAACATATTAAGCAAAACTAATAATAAATCCCAAAACATTAAAATAAACAAGCTTTTAATGGTTTTATAGATGTTTCAAAATTATGATGCTATGATGCTAGGTGTTTCCATTATTTTGTCCAAGCCCTGTATATATGTATATATCTTTATATATATATATATATATATATATATATATATATATAGTGAGAATTTACAAAAAAACAAAAGATGAAGACGGATGTGTAAACAGCAAACATATGTATTAGTTTAATGCTTGGGAAGTAAGAAAGTCTTTTACATTTCATGCCTACGCTCTTCGACAGAAAGGAACACAGAAATAAACAGGACGAGAAAACAGAAAATATATTTATGTACATATGTGTTTGTATATGTATATGTATGTATGTATATATATATATATATATATATGTGTGCGTGTGTGTGTGTGTGTATGCATATATATATATATATATATTTGTATATGTATATATGTATATATATGTATATATGTATATATATATATATATATATATATATATATATATATATGTGTGTATGTATATGTGTGTATATATATATATATATATATATATATATATATATATATATAGGAGGAATTTCAACCATGTTTCGTGGTCTGCTACCACAACAGCTCCTTTATAGGATCCAGTTAGCTCAAGACATCATCAGGAGGAACCACGTCTGGTTTCAGCCCCTACTCCTCTACCGTTTTGACGTGGCGGCCCCCCCCCCCTTTCGGAGGTGTCTTCAGCTCTGGTGTTGGGTGCATGTCTTTTGTCTTCTATTCCCTGGCCTCTTCGATGCAGCATCAACGAGTGTAAGTGTCCGACTAATTGTCATGTCAAATTCCTCTTTTTTATACCTGCTGCTAGGCTCCAGCAGGCTGCCCCAGCAACTTGTCACGTGACACTGTCTAAATTTCCCGCTGCTAGAGTCCAGTAGGCAGCACCAGCAAGTTGTCTCATGACACTGTCTAAACTTCCTGCTGCTAGGCTCCAGGAAGTAGCCCCAGCAAGTTGTCACATGACACTGTCTGAACTTTAACTGA
>NC_142931.1:67397630-67407630 GCF_046866305.1 Octopus bimaculoides | reverse complement strand
GACAACCAAAAACTAATGTAATGTCATTTTAATGTTTACTCCCTCCATATTATGCTTTGAATATTTTTCTTGTTATTGTTTTCTTTTGTATATTGTGATATCAACTTTAATGGTTTTGCGACAGCTTACCTATGTTTTCCTGACTTTACTCATTCATAATAAAATTCTAATAGTACCCATATCTGGTCTTCATCGATTAAAACACCCACCATGTGAATATGACAACATGAAAAGACAAAAAAAAAAAAAGAAGACTAAGGAAAAAATCTCATTCATGAAATGTGCACTTTACATGAAAGCTTACTCTCTCTCTCTCTCTCTCTCTCTCTCTCTCTCTCTCTCTCTCTCTCTCTCTCTACCCGCTACCACACATATTCACCCCCTACAGAATATAGATAAATAAATACATAAATAAATAAATAAAAGTAGGGAGGAAATTTATGTTTTGCTTCTCTTTCCTTATTATATTATAAAGAATTATTTATGAAAATCCTGCTTATTTGTGTCTTTTTCTTTCATATCTATTCGTTTGTTTGCCGCCCTCTCCCCAGATGCTTTCATTGTTGTCGTTTTGACTTAGTTCCAAGTGCTTTCAAAGACGTCAGTAGTGTTTATACGCTTGCACACGTGCCAAAAGTCGTAAGCTCATGAAGCATACATGAATACATGAAATACCTGGTGGGATGTGTAACCCGATTTTTTTTCAATAATCTAGTGCCATTGTTCTGCAAAGTTCCCGCCCGTAAGTTACATATGTCCATTCATGATTTAGTCCTCAAATGCAGTTTTTTAAAAATTTTTCTTTCTTATTTTACATGCATATATGTATGTATATATGCATACGTGTGTATGTGTCAATGTCCACGTGTATATATATATGATGGTCGTCTCTCTTAGTTCAAGAAAGTCAGTTCTGCAATTTCTTGCGACACGACCTACACAAATGATTTTTTAAAAATTTGTTTATAGTGATCAAATGTTATTGCTGTACATTATCGCACTCCCTTCATTAAATTGACATTGCTTGAACAGGTGCATAGTGTACCACATGTCAGTTCAAAGTGATCACAAACCAATGAGATGAAATATTTTGCTCAAGAACACAAGACACCACCTGGTCCATATATGTATATACATATTAAAGCTTCAAAATTATCCCAAAACTGTTACTCAGAGTTTCATGTGACCATTCAGACAGTTTTGATGAATACTATTCATTACAACTGACTGTAACAGTTTTGTGATAACTTTACAACTGTAATAAAAACATATGACTCTACCTTTGGTATTTGTGTACTATTTTTTACCACTTTGTTTTGCATTTATGTCCTTACTTGCATATATATATATATAAATATATATATATATTTGATTAGAGGATATGTGACCTCACGAAGGAATGGTGGCATCCAAGGTTCAATAACTAATATTTTGGGGGAATGAAATTCCCTTAAAAAAATAGGTACATATTAAGTATATAGTTTATATCCATTTAAAAGGAGAAAAGAAAATGGAGATAAGGAAGTTAATAATTGTTTATTATTAACAAATTGGTCGTCTTGGATAACATCAGTGGTGTGGAGAGGGGAGGCTGGTATGCATGGGCGACTGCTGGCCTTCCATAAACAACCTTGCCCAGACTTGTGCCTCAGAAGGTAACTTTCTAGATGCAAGCCCATAGTCTAGGTGCATTCCTCATATTATCTTCTACTTGTTTCAGTCATTAGACTGAGAATTCCATAGTTGGAATGGTGGAATTCACCTTGATGAATTTTAGTCAAATGAATAGACCCTAGTACTTGTTTTATCTTCTAAAGCCTAGTTCTTGTTCTATTCGTCTCTTTTGCCAAACCAATTAGGTATAGTGACATAAACACACCAATACTGGTTAAATGGTGGTGAGCAACCAACACAGACACTAGAGGTATATACACACACACACACACACACACACACACACACACACACACACACACACACACACACATACACACACATATATATGACATCGTTCTTTCAGTTTCCATCTGACACATCCACTTGGTGGGCCTGGGGCTACAGTAGAATACACTTGCCCAAGGCGCCACACAGTGGGACTGAACCCAAAACCATGCTTCTTACCATGCTGCCATTATATAGATATAATATAGATTATATATAATATAGTATTATATAGATTATAATATAGATAATACTTATATATTGCAATATTCATAATATATGTATATATATATATATATATATATATATATATATATATGCAGGGTGTGGTGAATAAACTGTTGTCTAAATTACGCAAAAATAGAAGTAACACGGACATCTCATTTTAACAGATATATTTACCAAAATTACATAAAAATATCTTGAAATACTAAAGAGTAAATTGTGTCTTTGTGCTGTTTTTTCTCACAGGTGGTGCCCAACTGACCCTACTACACTGTGTAATCGGCAAAATCAAATGCAAACAATGTGCATACACAAAATAGAAAATATAAAATGGCGACAATTTACCCATCGCATCCTACACACATATATATATACTGTTTTATTATTTTATTTGTTTCAGTCATTTGACTGTGGTCATGCTGGAGTACCACCTTTAGTCAAACAAATCAACCCCAGGACTTATTCTTTGTAAGCCTAGCACTTATTCTATCGGTCTCTTTTGCTGAACTGCTAGGGTTACATGGACGTAAACACATCAACATCAGTTGCCAAGCGATGGTGGGCGGACAAACACAGACACGAAAACATGCACACACACACACACACTCACACATATATAGAATGATCCACAAAGCTTTCCCAGTCAGAACCAAAGATAAAAAAAGTGTAACTTATACATGAGTGGTTATAATAAATCAATTGACTTACTTTATTTAATCAGCATCAGTTGGAAGAATGGTAAATGTGGCTTTGATGGAATTTGAACTGAGAATATAAAGGGCCATAACTAGGTACCACAAGCTATTTTCTCTGATGCCTTATCGATTTTGCCAGTTCACTGGCTTCCTATCAATCCTGTTATAGAATTCCTATAGCATTCCTCAAGAGAGATAGCTATAGTTGAATCTCATTTCAACTAAGGGTAAAATGTTAAAAAATAAATAATATAATTCTTCCTATTATAGGTACAAAACTTGAAATTTTGGGTTAGGGGTACATTGATTAAATCAACCCTCCCCCAGTAGTTGACTGGTACATCTTTTATAAACCCCAAAATGATGAGTGACAATGTTGACCTTGGCAGAATTTGAATTACAATGTAAAAAATGACGAAATGCAATTAAGCATTTTTCCTGCTATGTTAATGATTCTGCCATCTCACCACCTTATAAATAAATAATACAATGCAAAATAAAAAAGGGTCAGTTAGAAAATAGACGTAGGGAATTCAAGGTAGGGTTAGGAAGTGCTTCGTTCATATCTCATGAATTTGATTGCTTAACTCAGTATTATATTATAGCTTTTGTTAGATTTTTCTGTATTGTTTCCCAAGTGGATGAAAAGTGTAAATAGATCCAGGTAGAGCTTGAAATTGGAGCTATGATATGCAATGTTTAATAGTTTAACAAATGAGTCACATTTTATTAAATGCTGAAGCTGTTTAGAGATATGATTCTGTCGCGATGTCAAGCTGAATGGATTTAATAAGAGGAGATTTTTATTAGGTAAATTTACTGTGCGATGCAACAAGCACATATAGATTTTAATGAAAAGTGTCATGCCTGTTTCTTCTTTTCGTTTCCACCATGCAAGTAAAGCTGTGATGAAGAATGCAAGGGAAACAACTGTTGCCGGCTTTAACTCAAACATTTTTCTCTCCCACAATGAATGAAATTCTTCCTAAGTATTTCACAAATAAATAAAGTAATGAAACTGGATATATATATATCACCTGTAACTCAGCACCTCAGCATAATTAGGTGATAATAGCTTATTTTCTCATCTTTATAACTCTTCTTCCAATACTTCACTTCCTCCTTTCGCTATTTTTCACTGATTTATTTTCAATTATTATTAAAATTTTCTTTTGTTATCTCTTCATTTATATATATTTCTTTGTTTCTTTTTAAATTCATTAATATTTTCTATTTTCCTTTCTTTTCTCTTTTTGTATTATGTTATTATATTTATTTATTTATTTTAATTTTTTTTACCCTTAGGAAATTTGTTATTTTCTCCTAATATAACGTATCTATGTATCTGTCTATCTGACTGTCTGTCATTATTTCTTTCCATACCTGGGTATGAATGTGAGTACATGTGTGTGTGTGCATGTGAATGTGTGTCTGTGTGTGTGTGTGCGTGTGTATCTCTGTGTGTGCAGACACGCACACACATGCACACACACACACACACACACACACACACACATGTATATATATATATATATATATATATATATATATAATTATAGACACACATATACCTATGTATTATATATTTGATAGGAACAGAGAGAGAGAGTGTGTGTGTGTATGTGTATGTTCACAAACACTCACACATGCATACGCTCACCACAGGGTACATGATAATTAGTTTAAGAAATGTATTTTTAAAAATGTTCATATGAATTTTGAATTATTTGTGGCTACAGCTTATGTCTACACAGTGGAAGAATAATCATAAGGAGTTAACTTCTGATGCACAATATAAAGGAAATCGGCATGATTTTACCTCAAAGCAACATATACATACTGTGTGCGTACATGCACACAATGTGGGTGTGTGTTTTCCCGTTCATCTGAGTGTGTCTGTGTGGCTTCTTTTTTCCTTTCTTCCAGATGATGATAAAGTTTCAATTTCCTGTCTGAATCCATCGTGGTGTTAGTGTCAGATAGATTTGCTTAATACCTTTGGGGGTAAGCTATGAACATTGAAACATCCATTAACTCTTACTCTCCTCTCTCAGAATTTTATATTTCATGTCTATCTGGAGGAGGTCATGATGAACCACTCTCATGTTTCTCTCTTTCATAGAATGCTGTAGTTGTTATTGCCGTTGTAATTCTTTTGCACCAGTTCAACCCAGACCATTTAGACATATGACCTACGGCATTCCAGCCATGATCATCCCAACTTTTATCACTCAGATATAGTATAGACATATTGGGATTTGTTGTTGGCACTCCGTCGCTTACGACATCGAGGGTTCCAGTTGATCCAATCAACGGAACAGCCTGCTCGTGAAATTAACGTGCAAGTGGCTGAGCACTCCACAGACATGTGTACCCTTAACGTAGTTCTCAGGGATATTCAGCAGGACACAGTGTGACAAGGCTGACCCTTTGAATTAAAGGCACAACAGAAACAGGAAATAAGAGTGAGAGAAAGTTGTGGTGAAAGAGTTCAGCAGGGTTTGCCACCATCCCCTGCCAGAGCGTCATGAACCTTTAGGTGTTTTCGCTCAATAAACACTCACAACGCCCGGTCCGGGAATCGAAACCGTGATCCTATGACCATGAGTCCGCTGCTCTAACCACTGGGCCATTGCGCCTCCACAGACACATTGGGATATAGTACAGACATGTCACATCAAGCTAAGTAAATAAGTGGTTATCCTTGCATACAGGCATATCACCAGTATCCCCTTTCAGCTGAGCATTCCTAATCTTGCAGGCTCATAGGTGCCAGTGTCACATATTAAAAAGCACCTGTCCCAGTGTCACTTAATAAGCAGCCATAAAGGTGCCACATAAAAAGCAGCCATGCTAGTGCTGTGTAAAAGCACCCAGGTACACTCTGTAAAGTGATTGGCATTAGGAAGGGCATCTAGCCGTAGAAATAATACCAAAGCAAACATGGAGCCCTGGAAGCTCTCCAGCTGACCAACTCCTATCAAACTGTACAAACCATGCCAGCATGGAAAATAGATGTTAAATAATGATGATGATGATGATGATGATGAGTATATCTAATTCTACATTATCCAATGCATCCTGCCTTTTTTACAAAAGCAGTAGGGTGTGAATTGAATGAAATTTTGCAGCTATTCAGGTTAGGTCAAGCAACTACAAATAGGCTCCCTTAGTGAGTTGAACATCATAAGAATCATAATCTAGAGACCAAAAGCAGCAAGCTGGCAGAATCATTAGCATGTCAGGCAAAATGCTTAGCAATATTTTGTATGCCACTATATTCTGAGTTTAAATTCCGCTGAGGTCGACTTTGACTTTCATCCTTTCAAGGTCAATAGATTAAGTACCAGTTGCATACTGGATTCAATATAATCGACTGCCCCTCCTCCCCCAAAATTTAAGTCCTTGTGCCTGTAGTAGAAAGGATTATCTAGAGACCAAAATTTCTTTATCTTTTTTTTTACCTGTTTCAGTCATTGGATTCTGGCCATGCTGGTACACCACCTTTAAGGATTTAGTTGAACATATTGACCCTAGTACTTACATTTGAGTCAGGTAGTTATTCTACTGTGTAAGAGTCATTAAGAAACCAATATCTTAGCACTTATTTCCACTGACTCAGGAATGAAATTTGCTTAGGGAGTGTAAACCCAGGTTCAAAATTTTTAGAAAGAAGGTCTTGTGTTTTTTTTTTTTTTTAGTTTTGTTCCTTGTTCTTTGTAAAGGAACCTAACTTTGAGCTACATTTTACTGATCACTTTTTATTCACTGTTTTCTAAACACGAGAAAAGCTAGCAGGGGTTCAAATTTTGATATTGCACCCCCACAAAAATTCTAGGGGATGCAATTGTAACCCCTGCACACCCGGCTTCTGGGCCCATGCTTATTTCACTTCACTGCATTCCATGGTTCTTGGTGTCTTTGGGTTAGGTTCTGGGGCAGTAATGTCAATGTCCTCAGCCAATAATCTAGCCAGTGTTTAACAATGGACAATATACCATTCTGACAGGATTTACAAACGTAAAACATGATGACCCTTAGGGATAAAAACCATAGAACATAGAAAACTTGAATCAGCAAAAAAATAAAACAATGAAGTCTTGAAAGACAGAAATAAAAAAGATGGCAAATAAGAAACTGTATAAGAAAGCCTCTATATAGTTAAATGAACCGCTAAAAATAGCAGCTAAGTTTCCCTCAAATCACACTCAAGTGTCTTAAATGTAAAAAATAAAAGGCACATTAGATATTACAATCCTTATTATGTCTAAAAATATAGGATGATCATGGCTACATTGCCTTTGCATAGGTCTATTTTCTGCTTGATTAGAGTCGACCAAGGGTTAAACAACAGCAGCAACAACAACAACAGTAACAACAAGGGTAACAACTCATAAAGAAAAATAAGGTCCTTATCCAAACTGCATGGTGGATCAAGAAGAACCAGGAAGACTAACCAATTCAGGTCTGTGATTAAATACAAATGACTCTTATCTTTCAAATTGCTTTCTCTTGGCTCCCAAACATGAATGGAGCTCAAACAATGCTCGCAAATAAATGTCACGATAACATTGTTATTGCAGTTTACAGTAGAGAGTTGTTTCTAAAATGTGGCACCTATTTACAGATAGCAGACTGAGTCATTTGAGAGTTACTTGTCATTGTTATGGAATAAGCACAGTTCTGGTCACTTGATGCATACAATCAAACTCTTATGAGGTTGTTCACACATTCACACACACACATATAAACACACCCACGCACACACATATGCATACATACATATACATATATACACACACACATACATTTATACACACATGCACACGTAAACATACATGTACACACACATATACATATACACACACACACATATATATATATATATGTGTATATATATATATATATATATATATACATATACGCACACATATACATACATATATATACACATGTATACATACATATATAAGCACATGTGTGTGCTTATGAATGTAGGCATACATGTATGAAACTATGTTAATGTACACATGTATGCATGTATGTGTATATGTATATATATATATATATATATATATATATATGTATGTATGTATGTATGTATATAAAAAGAGAGAGAGAGAGGTAGAGAGACAGATGTATCTTTGTAAGCATGTGCTTAAATGTGTGTGCTCACATGCATGCATGTGTGAATGGTTGTGTGTGTGTGTGTGTGTGTGTGTTATGTATATATTCCCTAAGCAGATGGGCCTTTATCAAATAGCATAATTTGCATCATTGCAATAGAAATAAATATTTAATAAAGAGAGAGATAACATAATACCTACAAAGCCTCAAACATTGCTTCCACCACCCAAAACTACCTCCCCGGTGAAATAAAAAAAATGAAATAAATAAAATTAAAATTGTCGCCTGGTTCCTCTTACTCGATTTACAAAGCCATATAGGGAAAGATGATGAAATCAGAGCTATTGTCAATCCCCTTGAGATGCATAACCTGTTTAATGCCCATCAGTAAGCTTTCAGGCAAGGGATGCACAATGCTGAACCTACCGTCATCATCGTCGTCATCGAATCATCACAACCAGCATCATCATCATCATCATCATTATCATCATCATTGTCATTGCCGTCATCATCGTAACTAATTCCTCCTTAATTGTTACCACCATCATGATCACTATTACACCACCACCACCACCACCACCACCACCATCATCAATATCTTTACCACTGCTATCACCAAAACCATTCCTGCCTTTATCCAATACCTTTGCTATCACCCCTGCCATCACCACCACCACCACAACAACCACCACCATCTCCATAAGAATAACCACCATTGCCAGCTTAAATCACCACCGCCGCCACCACCACCACCACCATTACTACTACTACCACTACCACCACCACCACCACCACTACCACTACCACCACTACCACTATTACCATCATTATTGCTGCTTCCACTGCTGGCACTACGCTTGATACTCAACACCAAACTCCCCAAATACCTCTCCAATACAATGAACATCATCATCATCATCATCAGTATTACCACTACTAGCATGACCGTCATCACTATCATCGTATTCACCATTATCCTCATCATCCTTGCTACTCCAAAGATCATCACTTTTATCATTACTACTACTACTACTACTACTACTACTACTACTACTACTACCACGCTCATTCTCAACAATTAAACTCAAACTTCAGAATCCCATATACTATGATCCCTGCAAATTCACATCTCTCTCCTACTGATGCTATCACCACTTGGTGTTGTTGTTGTCATTTTGATTGGTATTGCTGTAGTTGTTGATGGTGTTACTGCAATTATTGTTCTTGTGATAGTTGTTGTAGTGGTTGTTGTAGTGGTTGTTGTGGTTACAGTGAGGTTGCTGTTGTTAGCATGGTTGTAGTTGTTGCTATGGTAATCATTGTTGCCTCCATAAAAATTCCAGTTAAAGTGACAAAACGGCTTGAACTGGAACTGATGTCCTCATCATTATTGTCGTTGTCATGATCATCACCATCCTCCTCCTCCTCCTCCTCCTCATCATCATCATCATCATCATCATCATCGCTTAACATCCATTTCCTATGTTGACATGGGTTGGACAATTTGACCAGAGCTAACAAGCTGGAGAGCTGCACCACATTCCAGTTGGATTTGACTTGGTTTCTACAGCTAGACGCCCTTCCTAATGCCAACCACTTTACAAGTGTGTTCATGTGTGATTTGAAATTTATGGAGAAAACTTGACTATATATAAGTACTGTGCCTTAAGTAAGTTTGGTAAAACAATTTATACACCATTCAGAATATAGTTCCACACTGAATTTGTGGCTCTGGAAACAGACCAAAGAAGATGCCACTACTGTCTACCATACTTTCCTAGCTTGCAAGAAATAACTACCAAATTTTCCTCAAATCAAACTCTGCCATCTTAAAGAAGGACATCTTATTACGCAGTATGGTTCTAGGTTTCCTGCACAAAGTTTATAAATGGAATGGTCACAGTCTTTGATCATAGAGTCATTCAATCATGGTAAACCTGTGAAAAACAACAACGATAACATTAATGTAACTTGAGTCAATGGCTAATTCTTATTGATACAAAGCCTGTTCT
>NC_142931.1:67362630-67392630 GCF_046866305.1 Octopus bimaculoides | reverse complement strand
TTTATATACATATATATACACACATATATATATATATATATATATATATATATATATATATATATATATACATACATACATATATATATATATATATATATATGTTTCTTTTATATCTTTTATATGTTTCGGCTCTACATCTGATGAGCTTACTTTATTTAATTGCATTAATTTGATTTGGGAATATACAATTGTATTATATAATGCTGAGCATTATATAACATTAATGCAAACTTGCGGATATGATTTCTTGCATACTGAAATTAATGCTATAAGAAGAAGATTGTGAAACAGCTGTCATCCCAAGGAAGTAACATGGTTAAATAAATCTATATTCACATCTCATACTGCTTGACTTTACACTTTTGTATAATTGTTCATTGGTTCACTGGTTGGTTAGTTAATTTCTCCAGTCACATTCTAGAGTGTATAGAAAAAGAGAGGGGACAAAGAGAGTAAATGGGAGATACAAAGGGAGTTAACATAGGAGGTGCAGGATTAAGGTCTTATGATTCCTGAAAAATATTTCACAAATGAAATTTTGCAGAGATAAGTTATCAATAGACTTTGCAATTATATTGATAAAATTTTGAAAAGAAAAAAATGATAGCTTCTATTCATTGCAAATATATAAATGAGAAATTTGTATTATTTAATTTCATTTTAAGCTAATAATACTTTTCTTTTGAAAATTAATATTCATTTCATTATTACATTTAAGCACCAAGAAATTTGATAAAAGTTTGATTATTTTACGTATTCCATGTCACCTGATATTACCTACAGGGGCAAAAAATATACTTCTAATGTTACACATCATGTGACAGGTTACACTTTAATAAATGCATACATATATATGTATGTGTGTGTGTGTGTGTGTATGTGTGTGTGTGTGTGTGTGTGTGTGTGTTTGTGTGTGTTTGTGCATGTGCATTTTCACATGTCTTTGTGATTTTATTTGTGCTTCTAATGCTTGACAGCCAGCGTTGGGTTCTTTACAATCAAGTAACTTCTAGTAATCTAGCAGTTCAGCAAAAGAGACCAATACAATAAGTACCAGATTTACACATGCATACATTCATCACACATTGAAGCACTTAGTTACCTACCGTATCTCACCCTGGTTTATTTTGCCTTCCACCCATCGCTAAAGTAATTACCAATGCTGCGGATGGCAATGTTGCCAAAATATACTCTAGAAGGCACTGCTCCAGCAAGGTCACTGTCTAATGACTGAACGAATAACAAATATAATAAAAACAAAGAAGTATAAACATATTACTATATTTTGGAAGAGACATCTTTGTGAATACTAAACACATGCAATAATTGTGGTTATTATTCATTTCTTAATTAATTAATTTATTTATTTGTTAATTATTTTGCTTTGTTATTGATATCAAAGTATTTTCCCTACACTAAAGCAGTGAATTCAGAGAACAAGTCTCTGAAGTGTGATATAACACATTGATACTATAAAAAAAAAAAAAAAAAAAAGTAATAATTAAACAAATAAACAAAAACACAAGCAAATTATCAATTATCTAATTAATTTAGAAGTGCATAACAAGCACAATAACTGTATATGCATATATTATTGGTAACCCGGCTCTTTTAAAATACAGCAATAGCTATTACAGTGATAAGTTTCAGATAGGCACAAGCATAGCTCTGTGTTTTAGTAGTTCACTCTACAACCATGTGGTTTCAAGTTCAGTCTATTCTACTATAGCCCCTGGCCGATGAATGCCTTACAAATAAATTTGATATTCTTAAACAATTAAGATGACTCTTCCACAAAATAACTGTTCATCATCATCATCATCATCAAGATTGTGATCTTTATTAATCTATGTTAGTTTTTCCATCCTAGCAAAGTTTAGACAGGTTATCATGGTCTGCACCATTTTATACATTTAGCAATAAAGAACTGGCCAACTTTGGTGTTGCATATGCTTTTGATTGAGTACTGGAGACATTCTATTGTATCACCAACACTATAATGTTCGTTCTATGCTAAGAAAACTAATGCATCTCATATACCTTGTACCATTTTATATTCAGAATTAATACATTGTAGTTGGGCACCATATGATGTAACTAGTAGTGTCAATGTCTCACTGATATGTTTCATTTTGGCAGGTTTTTTAACAGCTTATATCCTTCCTACCACCAACCACTTTACAGAATGTATTGAGTGCATTTTATTCTGCCATAAGCATTAGAAACTGCCCTATGTGATGTCTGAATCAGTTTTTTTTTTGGGACATACATTTATAAACACACATCAGATATGTATATTCTAGGCGTGCTGCACATCCAAAAATGAGGGTAAATTATTACTAATCATTATGTTCACTCAAAAATATAGCCATGGAGCTTAACAGGAACCTAATTGTTTTGTTCCTTATATGAAAGATTGTTGATACTTGTTCTGAAGAAACACTGAGCACTCACAGTTAGTTGCATCAGGAGGATATGGCAAATAATTAATAGCAGGATAATGAGAGTGTAGCAAAATTAAGAACCAAAGGATGAGTGACATTTCATAAGCACAAATCCAATGTTTGCTTCCATAATGACTATACATGGATTTGTTGAAAATTTGTATAGTGAAACTAATTTTCTTAACACTGAAATCTCTCCTAGCAGTCTAATGGTATATGATATGTATCATTATAATGATAACAATTCTGTTCTTGTAGTATATTGATATAACCTAATCATAATTTGTTTTCAAATTGAATAAACACTCTCAAATGCAAAGTTTTGTCTAGTTGAAGTCTGGAACTGTTGACATTTATAATATTAACTGTTGTTTATAGTAGTTGATTGGAACAGTTTTGCCTAGTAACTTGTGTTGATATGCTTGTTCAGTTTCATGATTTTTCTTACGATTTTTGTGCATTTTATAAACCAGAATACATTAACATTGATCTGAAATACTAAACAGTTACAATGAAATATAGTTTTATTAAGCATATATTTTATTACTGTAATTCATACAGTAGAAAAGTTCTGTCGTCATGATTGTGGTAAATCTCTCATGCAACAGGAAAAGTTTCTGTGTTTCAACAATTTTATTAGAACCAATCACAGACCAGTAGTTGAACAACCATTTTGGTTACATACAAACAGAACTTATGCTATTTCATCCTATTTCCAACCAAGACATTGTGAAAGCAACACACAACAGAATTGACTTTCTTTTCAACTGGTCTAAGATATTAGACACCTTTAACCAGATGAGAAATCAATTTTCCGTAATCTCTAATTCACTAGGTTACAAAAACCTGTTATTTTCTTTTCTGTCTACTCAAAGTATTATCCACTGGCAGAACATCTAACAGTCAAATGAAATTTTATTCACCACCATTTTCTGCAACATTGAATTGCACATTTGACTTAACAAACATGAACATATGTATAAGTGTTTTCTACAACACATTTATGCAAACATTGCTTTTGTTAATGTTGTATATTGAAACTTGTTAATTGTCTATGCATGAATTACTATCAGTTTTCAAACCTGTACTTTCATAACCTTTGGTAGAACATGTGTTGTTTTATTACTTTCCAATTATCATACTTAGACCAGAAGTATATGAATGATCTCAAACTCATGTTCAAGCATTCTTGGATTACAAAATGTTTGACTAGTATAGTATTGATCCCTTAATTGACAGTTGATGGCTGAACTATATCCCTTTAGCATTCAGATTACTCTGTTAAATGTAATGCCTATTTATTCACGTTGTTTTGAATTAATCATGTATTATCTCACAGCTATGAGATTTTGATAATGTGATTGCTTATTTTTAGAACAACATTATAGGATAGATATCAGAAGCTGGATCTGACTGATTTTAATGCAAAATAAGGAAGAATATTTGGGCTGGATATGGCTGGTTTAAATGCTAAATGGATATACAGACATTAGGAAAATAAAAAGTAAAAACGGGAAACTTTGAAGTGGAGTATGAATGTAATGTGTTTTCTATCAAAATAACTGCTCATACTGTGAGGTCACAGTGAATCCAGTCCTACAACCAATAAATTGAATACTCCCCTCAGAGTATGATTCATTCTTGAATGCTCATTTATCTGTTTCAACTGTGTTTCAAGGAGCTTCACAATTTGTGAAAAATGATATCATTGATGATAGTGTGATATAAGGAAGGAGATAAGTTCAGTCCTCTTTGTTGCAATCATATCTGATGGCATGTCAAATGTCATGTCAAAATCATATCTCAAAATAATTTTGTATTTTGTTCATGAGGTCAAAGTAAAGTAAAATAAACATTGCTAACATTTGTCATATACACATATGTGTGTTTGAGTTTGTCTCCCCACTGCTTGGCAACCGGTGTCAGTTTCTTTATGTCCCTGAAACTTAGAAGTTCAACAAAAGTGTACTACCAAATAAGTAGACTTAAAATTAGTAGAAGTTCATTTGTTTGACTAATCCTACAAGGTGGTGCTCCAGTACGGTCACAGTCCAACGACTGAAACAAATAAAAAAAGTATATGAAAGATATATTGGATTTACAGATGTTAGTGCTGATCTAACTTCTGACATTTTGCTGATGCTATAAAGATGATGGAGAAGTTTGATGTTCAAAATAAGTTGATTGTAGGGTATTTAAGGGTTCAAATGGGACATTGGTCCAGAACTTGGAGAGCTAAAGAAGGGGCCCATGAATATCTGATAGGCCAGCCCTAAAAGTAAAAACAAAAATGTGTCTTATAAAACCTCACAGCACCACTTGAATGTTGAGCCCCCCTCCTGGGGCTCAAAAGTAATTTTGTTCAACCTTGTAAAATTTTTCTCAGAGGATCTAGATTGCTGGAAAGATTTAGGATGGGGCTTGTAATATGATGTGGTCATGTAAATTCTCTTTAAAATCTGCTACAAATCAAAGTGCCTGGTGTTCCATTCCATTGCAAGAAGATAGATATGCTGCAACAACTTACGCATGACAAAAAATATGAAATTAAGGTCCTTTAGGTTTCTGTTGTGTTCAGAAAGGTTTAGGTTAGCAGAACATAAGAGTGAAAATGAAAAAGAAAAACAGAAAAAACTAATTTCATGGAGTGAACCAGAGTATAGCAATAGCTCACACATGCAGATAGATTGTAGGTACTTTCCTCTTTCAAAGCCAGAGATTTTCCAGTTGCTTTGGAATGAGAAATATAAAAGGTACAAAAAATAAATTCCTTGGAAATTTTATAAGATGAAGGATAGCTATGGTTCTCTCTTTGATTACATTTGCTTGAACAATACGATGTCTTATGTTGCATGTACACCCTGAGTTTTCATGCTAAAATGTGCATAGACTAATTGAGTTGATGGTGGAAAGAGTTTTATTTTATTACTTCAAAGAAGTATTGTGGGTGGTTGAGTTTATTCTAATTGTACCTAGCAACACTGATTCAGCAGAATGTACATTTTCTGCTTTGAAACAAATAAATACCTGCTTCCTTGGATAACAAAACTTCAGTTTATTCTCTATTGAAAACATGTATTGATGCAATTGAATCAAAGTGGCTTGTTATATGATGAGATTATAGAAGAGTTTACTTCTAGAAAAAGAAGAATAGAAATGACGTACAAGTGAATTAAATACGTAAAATTATGTGGTGCTTTTAACTTTAAATTTATGCGTAAAATAAAATTCATCTCTCATTTTGCAATTTATGCAATTTATACATTATTAAAAATTCAGTTTATTTATGCATGACGATTCATATCATTTGTAATTTGCAATCCATGTTACATATTCTTATACATAATAAACAATGCAAAAATAGCCTAAAATTTGTATGTATATTCTAAAGTAAAACTTCTCCTATATATAAAGTAATTACTTTACACACACTCATAAAGCACACACATATTCTCAAATGGATATTTCTTAAAAAATCAAAGAGAAAGAAGATAACTGCTGACAATTACTGCAGCTTCTATACCCAGATTATAAATTCACATTATATGCATAATAATTGGTGCATTTGCTTTGTGAGTAAATGCCAAAGTGACAATCAGCATAAGTGACGGTTTTCATAGAAAGGGATCAACCAGTTAATATGCACATTACAATCTGTAAGCAGAACAATAAAAATATGCAAGACTTTCCTCAAGTGGTTTTAGTTATCTACATTCCAATGATGGTATTTTGTGCATTTGTTAGAAACCAGCTCCTTTCTTACAGGAAGACTTCAAATAATTAAAAATCGAAGAGAACACATGCACACATGCCCACACATTCACACACACACACACACACACACACACACACACACACACACACACACACACACAAATGCACATACACAAATGCACATACACTTAAACATTCATACAGACATACATAATGGTAAATGTATGTTCTTAAACGACAGCGTCAACATCCTTTGACAAGGTTGCAAAAGCAACAAAAGCTTTCAGAATACAAAAAAGATAAATAATAAATAAGTGGAAACTGAACTGGTGAGTGTGTTACATATTAAGGCAGTATGACTCTCCCAGACACAACAAAATATGTTTCAACACACAAATTCACATAAAGAATCTTGCAAACCAGATACAAAAACAAAGTATATTCTTAACATACATATGAAAATGTATCTTGATACCCATTTTATATTATGTAATGGAGAAAGAGAGCAGGACATTAAAACAGAAAATGCAATGATAAATGTGCAAAGTTCAAAATCTATGGAAGGACATATACACATTAAAAAATTGATTCAGAAATGAAATGAAGGGCTAGTTATAAATTTTTTGTATCTCACACATAATGCATTGAGTTTCTGATTATGTCTCCTTAAATGACAACTTGCTGTGGTCATATATTTTGTTCTTTCTTTGCCACAGTTTGTCTTGCAACAACTGTAGTCTATGTATGAATGTATATACATATACATATTCATGTATATACATACATGTGTGTGCGTGTGTGCATGCCTGTGCGTGTGTGTAAATATATATATATATATATATGTTCAACATGTATTAAGGAAAACCTATCGAGTGCATAAAAATTGATCAATAGTTGCTAGAATGACTATGGCATTATGCAAAGTTGATTATATTGAATTATGATAAAATGACTGTAAATGAAGTAGTAAATTAATTAACTAACTCCATTATATGTGAGTGTGTGTGGATTAAGGCTTCCATTGGTTTCATGTTAAGGAAGCCCTCAACAATTATCAAACCCATCACATTGAATGTCAATATTCATCTCCAAATGAGAGCCTTAATCCACTAATAAAGTATTTTTATCTAACTATGCGGTATTGAGCACTCATTCCCCTTGTTTGATATTTACAGGTGTGTGTGTATGTGTGTGTGTGCATACATACATATACATATATGCATTGTTTGTATGTGGATGTGTATGCACATATATAAGTAAACAAAAAAGAACAATTCAAACTTTTTCAGAGATCCAAAAAGAGAGAAAGAATTATTTCTAATAAAGATTCATCATATTCATTAAAAAAAAAACAGCCAGAGCGAGTAATAAGAATTTGAAAATAGTAGTTGAAAAATATCGTTATAGGTATAGATATACCATGCACAATTAAAGAGAAATGGCAAAGAAAAAATTCTGAATCAAATTTAGATTAAATGCAAAATAGGATTCAGTACATATACACGTTTCAAAGGACAATACAAATATGTAAGAAAAATATTATAATCATAGTAATTATAATTAAATTTATGCATTGTCGTTCTCATCAGTGTGAGGAACTTTTGAAAGGACATCAAAAAAGGTTTAATAAAATAAAGGAAATTAAAATAAGATACAATACGGGAGAATACTAGTGGGATAATAGGGAAAAATCGGATATTTACAAGCAAATTATAAAAGGGAGAAAATAACAGTAATAATAATAGTGAGAGAGACGAAAGAGAAAAAATGGCAGACATATCAATGTGTATGCACATCCATATGTGCAGTAAAATACAACATAAAAATATGGGTAAAAATTTAATGGATATGCTTCTAAAAATGGTAACAGGTTGAGACGAAGTATAATAAAAAGGGCCACGTGTGTATAGTAGAAAATAACGTAACACGTGCACTAGTAGAAAAAAACATAGATAGTTATACATATACATAGTAATATTGAAAAACAAATATATACATATATATATATATATATATATATATATATATATATATATATATATATATATATATATATATATATATATTACACAAGGCTAAAAGTGATAGGCAAGACTATGTTTGAAAAAAGTTATAATATTTTATTAAAAATGTACATACAAACAGAGAAAAAATGAAAGAGAAATTAACAAGGGAAAACATCGATCACAGACAATATTAATATGTATACGTATCAATTCTATGTTTTTTTTCTTTTGCTAATGCACCTGTTACATTATAATCTACTATACACACGTGGCCCTGTTTACATAATACTTCGTCTCAACCTGTTACCATTTTTTAAACATATCCATTAGATTTTTATTCTTATTTTTATGTTATAGTTTACTGCACATATAGACGTGCATACACATTGATATGTCTGTCTGTTTTTCTCTATCGTCTCTCACTATTATTATTACTGTTATTTTCCCTGTTTTATAACTTGCTTGTAAATACCCGATTTTTCCCTGTTACCCCATTTGTATTCTCCCTTATTGTATCTTATTTTAATTTACTTTATTTTATTAAACCTTTTTTGATGTCCTTCCAAAAATTCCTCACACTGATGAGAAAGACAATGCATAAATTTAATTATAATTACTATGATTATAATGTTTTTCTTACATATTTGTATTGTCCTTTGAAACGCACTTATGTATTGAATCCTATTTTGTATTAAATCTAATTTTGATTCAACATTTTTTTCCTCCATTCTTCTAGAATTGTTCATGGTATATTTATACCTATATCGATATAAGTAAACATATTTATAAATGTGTGTGTGTATGGATTTCTATGTCACTATGCTGAAGCAGAAGACCAATCATAGACAGAGCATTTGTTTTCTTGAGATGAGACTGCCTAGATAATAACTTGCAATGATTTCTATGCCCAGGTTTGTGATTGAGATGTTCTATACATGCTATATCAAAGCACCCAATTGCATCATAAATAATCTGTTTCCTTCACAGCTGTTTAATCACCAATGACTCCCCCTCATACATTCTGATGCTATACATTTTGAAATATATCTAGACAACAAAGATAACGACTGCCATAACATAAAACCTAAAGCAAAAGACATGTGAGCAACAAGGAATCATTCTAAGCATCCAAAATGAAATAGCAGAGTATACACATACATAGAATACACTGAATAGACAGAAACAGTAGAACAGGCATATATTCATACATGTACCCACACATATTAACCCGTGTGTTCCCATATTTCTGTTGAAATGCATTACCTTTGTTTCAGATATTATTGAAAACAAAGAATTTAGTAAAATAACTTTGTCATTATTAAGCTGGTGCAATGTGGTGAGCTGGTAGAACCATTAGCATGCCGGGCAAAATGCTCACCAGCAGTTCGTCTGTCTTCGTGTTCTGAGTTCAAATTGTGTTGAGGTTGGTTTTGCCTTTCATTTATACCAGGTTCAATAGAAATAAGCACTAGTCTGCGCTGGGGTCAAGGCAATCGACTAGTCCCTTCCCCAAAACTTTCAGGCCTTGGGCCTATAATAGAAAGTATTATCAGGCTGGTGTTTAGAACATGAATTAAAATTAAAGTTTGATGGAAGGTTTTAATTTACGTTGCTTGAGAAAGCAAATTTGTATCATAGAAGCAAGGGCAATCTCGGGCGAGTTGATATCAAAAAGGTTCAATTCTTATAAATACTGATAGAGAAAGCAAATGCAGTAAAGCAGAAATCAGTGTATGAATTGTGTATGAAAAAGTTTGACAAATTAATTCATTCATTCATTAATGCATAATTAAAAACATAGGGTGTGAAATACAACCAGTGTTAATTTTTTGTAAGGAGAATGACCTTACCAAAACATGTTCCAATAGACACAATCATCTCAAAAATGTTGCAAAGCAACTTTAAAAAAGAAATTGATGTATACATACACACACAAATACACACACGTGTGTTATATAAAGATATATGTGCATATATATATAAACATATATAGATATATATATAAAGATATATGTGCATATACATAAAGATATATGTGCATATACATAAAGATATATGTGCATACATATAAACATATATACATATATAAATATATGTATATATATATATACATATATATGCATATATGAATATACATACATACATGTATATATAAAAACACATATATGTGTGTGTATGTGTGTGTGAGTGCGTGTGTGTGTATAGTAATGACTTTTTGCCAACATAATTGGCAGCCCAAGGATAGGATGAATGTTAGTGTTATTCAGCCCTATGAAACATTGTTTCATGGTTATATGACACAAAAAATTCTGTGCTCTTATATCTTCGAACAGTGGAGATCAGCACCTCTACGCAGCACAACTTCACATCCATGGACTGGTTTCTGGATTATTGCTCTTTATCAGCATTAAGTAGCTTGGTTGTCTAGATGTTGCTACTGAACTGCTGTCGAAAATATTTAGATTTCAAAGTGACACACAGACCCTGATCTACACAATAGAAATAATATTATTTCTAAATCGCTCAAAGAAAAGATATACAGTAACAGCACCATAAAATAATGACTTTTTGCCAACATAATGTGGCTGTCCCAGGATGGCATGAATGTTATTGTTATTTGGCCCCAGGAAACATCGTTTCCTGCTGGCTATATGACACAGAAACTTCTGTGTCCTTACTTTATGTTGCTGTTATGGTATATCTCTCTCTGAGAGATTTGCCTCTCACTCAGAGTAAAAGGCAGACTGTATGACGCATGTGTACGAACAGCCATGCTACATGGCAGTGAAACAGGGGCCGTGACTGCTGAGGACATGCGTAAGCATGCAAGGAATGAAGCCAGTATGTTCCGATGGATGTGTAATGTTAGTGTGCATACTCGACAGTGGTTGATGCTAGTACCACTTGACTGGCCCTCCTGCTGGGGGCATATAAAAAGCACTGACTACACTCTCAGAGTGGTTGGCATTAGGAAGGGCATCCAGCTGTAGAAATTTTGCCAGATCGGATTGGAGCCTGGTGCAGCCTTCTGGCTTGCTAGCCCTCAGTCAAATCTTCCAAACCATGCCAGCATGAAAAGCGGACATTAAACGACGATGATGATGACACACCTAACACTTCCACTCCAGCCACTACTTCCACAGCTGCAACCATCACCACCAGCACTCCTAGTACTATATATATCGATATGCATATATATATATCTACACAGACACAGACACACACACACACACACACACACACACACACACACACACACACACACACATCTATATAAATGCACTCACACTCCTATATACCTGCATAGATTTCATTTAATTCGGTTAGAGGTAATTACAATCTAAATTATGGTAAATGTTAACTCCAAACCTGATGGAAACTAAAATAACAAGTATAAAGCATAGGGAGATTTTAAAATCTTTTTATTTCCTCATTTTACTATTATTCCAATAATAATCTGCTTTATTTTGTGATTTCTGTATAACAATAAATACCTATTATTACAATCAGTTTTAGAACTTTGAGTCAGTTAACCTTTAACAGTGATAAACTCTCTAAATCCCGTTTTAAATCTATTATCTGTTTTTATAAAGTAATTTGGACCTATGTTTTGTAAATATCAGTTGCATGAAACAAATATCACAAGTTGGTATTTACAAGTTACGAATTTACTAATAAAACATCAGCCTCATTTTTTTACAAATTGGAACTTCAACTCCCAAATGCCAAATCACCAACAAAGCATTCTTATTTCTAGTTCTTACTTTAACACAGGTAATATACTAAACATACAAACCTTCTGTATAATTTATACATACATACATACATATATATATATATATATATATATATATATATATATATATATATATATATATATATATATATGTGTGTGTGTGTGTGTATGTATGTATGTTTGTATGTATATATGATGTATACTTTCTACTAAAGGCACAAGGCTTGAAACATTAAGGGGAGGGGACTAGTTGATTACATCAAGTGGATGTGTAATGTCAGTGTGCATACTCGACAGTGGTTGATGCTAGTACCACTTGACTGGCCCTCCTGCTGGGGGCATATAAAAAGCACTGACTACACTCTCAGAGTGGTTGGCATTAGGAAGGGCATCCAGCTGTTTCACTAGAACTTTATTTATTGACCCTGAAAGGATGAAAGGCAAAGTCGACCTCAGTGGAATTTGAACTAAGAATGTAGTCTGCCTTTTACTCTGAGAGAGAGACCCTTTGTCACCAACAGAGGTAAGAGCTCTCTGAACTTTGCCCAGGCTATTCTTATTCTAGCAGCTACACTTTCAGTGCACCCAGCCTCCCATATATATATACGTCATACATATATTATATATATACATATATGTTATATATATATACATATATGTATATATATATATACATTACACATATATATGTTATATATATATATATATATATATATATATATATACACTATACATATATATGTTATATATATATATATATATATATATGTTAATTCTCTAAATGAAGTATTAACAGTAACTGCACGATAAAGTGTAGTATATTGCCACTTAAGTGTGGCAATATACTACACTTTATATATATATATATATATATATATATATATATATATATATATATATACTCTCTCTATATATATATGTATGCCTGGCTGGCTCCCCATGCTGGTGGCATGTAAAAAGCACCGTCCTAATGTGGCTAATGCCAGTGCTGCCTGATTAGCTCCCATGCCAGTGACACGTAAAAAGCACCCACTACACTATCGGAGTGGTTAGCGTTAGGAAGGTCATCAAGCTGTAGAAGCATTGCCAGATCAGATAACACCACACATACAACACATGCATGTGTAATAACATGGATCATAGTCATAATTTCTGATTGTGAGTATTCCACTGAGAATTCTTACATGCTTATCCAGATTCATTGGATTAGCATGTAATAGGCAATGTATTGCACTGATAGAGGTAACTTCATTCAATTCTCAAGTGGATTCCTGGTAACTTTATAAGAAAAGGGTTGGGGGGAGCTTTAATGTTACTGATTCAATCCTTCATATTGACTTCCATACAGTGGGTATCCATCCAGTTTCACTCTCAATGTTTTAGTCAACTTGATGACAGAAAAACACCTGCCCAAAACACCACACTGTGGAATTGAAACTGGTACCTCATGATTGTGAATCAACCATTCACCTATTCCATACCTACATGTATCCATGAATGTATGCATGTATGTATGTATACATGTATGTTTGTATGTGTGTATGTTTGTATGTATGTATGCATGAGTGTATGCATGAATACATGTATGTATACATGTATGTATATATGTGTGCATGAAAATATTCACGTATGTATAGTTGCCATTGTACATATTGTATAAAATGATGTTTACATATAATTGATTGTATTGTTACATAAGCTAAGTTTCGATACAATAGCGATTTTAATATAATTGAAGAGATTTATGATATCAATCAATAACTTTAACAAGTGTGTATGTCTATGTTGTGTGTGTGTGTCTGTGTGTGTGTCTGTGTCGCTGTGTGCATGTTTTAGGTGTGCATATGTTATAATCTATTCAGTTTTAGGAGGGAAACCATGTGCAAAATCAATCTAAAGTTTTATTTAGCTCAGTATTTTCAACAGAAATAAGTTCAAAGAGGCTTTGCTTAATCATTGCAAGAGTGGGAAGGAACTTCTTTCTATGCAGTCATGAGGCATGCTAGAAATATCAGTCAAATAACTTTTAAATCACACACTATTTTCTTAACAAAATGAAGAGTACACTGTCAATGTCATCAGTGTTGTTTCATAAAAACAATATGATAGGATAGTCACAATTGAAATGCTGTCATTAGCATTTTGCTTGATCAGAGTTGACTAGGGAGAGAGGGTGGCAAACAAATATAAGAAAATAGTAATTTCATTAAAGTTTATTTATTTGTTCTATCTCAAGATTTCTATCTCACATCATCATCATCACTGTTTAACATCCTCGTTCCATGCTGGCATGGGTTGGACGGTTTGACAGGAACTGGCCAAGCAGAAGCCTGCACCATGCTTCTGTGTCTGTTTTGGCATAGTTTTATGGTTGGATGCCCTTCCTAACATCAACCACCCCACAGAATGGACTGAGTGCTTTTTACATGGGACCAGCACCGGTGAGGTCAGTTTTGGCTTAGTTTTTACAGCGGGATATCTTCCAAATGCCAACCACTTTACAGTGTGGACTAGATGCTTTTTAAGAAGCACCAGTATTGACAGGGTCACCACGTGACTTCACAAGATGAGGAATCTTTGAGAGAACAGAGGGCATTGGACATGCTGTTGCTATTAAGTTCAAACCCTTTAGCGTTTATGCCAGCCAAAATATTCTACCTGTTTTATGTTCAAACTAGTTAGATCTGGCCTCTCACACTTACCTTACAATATTATTCTAAAAATAAACACTCATGTCATTGAAATTTTAAAGCTACAAGATAATGCATGACTAATTCACATTGATGCGAATAAATGAGTATTACATTTGACAGGATAATCTGAATGCCAAAGGGTTAATTCCATCACATCTCTGCATCATCTTATTATCTTGTATGGTCATAGAATATCTTAGATTTTATATTACTCTTTGTTATCAAGTCTTTGGTTTATGTTTTCTTTCTTTTATCTCAGATGCCTCCCAGCAGTAATTCACTAAATTTAAGCTCTCACATATTATATACACTCGAATTTACATAGCCATGTCAGAGCAAGCAACTTTCCTGCCGCTATAAGCAAATAACTTTGATCAGCAGACACTTTTTTCATACTCCAGTATTTCAGACAAAATTTGAATTTTAAAATAGGTTTATTTATTTATCTATTTATTTATTTAATTATTTATTTATTTAACATAATTCACAGTGAATGAAATAACTTAACATGAGATTTATTTTCTGCACTGAACTAAGTTCATTTTGTACTTACTTTCTCAGTAACAAGCTTTTTCTTTTTTCCTTCTGCTTGGCAGCCAATCAATTAGTTAAGATCAAAATCTAGATTTTTTTTTATTATATGCCTTGCTTAGCAGTAAAAACATGCTTCTTGAACAGCAAATTTTTTTTCTTTTTCTCATTATTAAATTTCAAGACATATAACTATGACATTTTGTCACCTAACTAAAAATACATGTGACATGTTTCTATGGACAGAAAGTGAGTAGAAATATACCAAATAAAATAAGATACAACAACTTCTATTACAAGAGGTCACAAATTCAGGGAAAAAGAAATGTCAATTAAATCAACCACAAAACTTGATTGATACTTATTTTATTGAACCTAGAAAAATGAAAGGTATGGTCAACCTTGGTGAAATTCAAATTCAGAATATGACAAAATATCACATGGTCTTTTATCTGATAATCTACTGACTCTGCCTATACTATGACTCTCTAAAAATGAAGTTAAGATGCTAGACTATTGACCACATGATTGTAAGATTAAACCTTACTACATCTGTTGTGCTAGTCTGTTTGCTAAAGAATGATAAAAAAAAATTACTCAGGAATGCATTCTGTATGAAGAACAAACAGTTAAGTGTGTGTGGTAACACAATGAAGTGAGCTGAAAATTTTTAATTAATTAAGATCACAACTGACAAGAGTTGAAAAATAAATCTATTAGCTTAATTATTAATTCTATACAAGAAAGGTAGGGGAGGCAACACCAAAATTTCAATTAATCAAAAGTGAATACGAGCTTATAGTAGAGAGTAAATATTATCTTCAGTAGGTGTAGGGACAAATCCAGACATCTCTTGGTCTTATTTATTCCTCTTAACCATCTAAGGTGTGACAAGGGTGGGTAAGAAATTATGCTTCACTGAGGAGGCCTAAGCCTATGACATCCAAAGTTGTCACCATATCAACCAACTCATTTGCCATGACATACATTTAATTTTAACCCTTTTAAAAGCAGCCAACTTGAAACTGCCCCTGCTTTTATGATATGCAATTCTTTGTTTTAAGTGATCTAAATTGAAACATTTCATCAAAATTTCATGCTAATTTATGTTCAAAATACCATATTGGTTCTGATAAGAATTTTTATTAATATTGATAAAAAATTTTGTTAACACTGACAAAATATTTTACTAGTGTCATCATTATTTTCAAAATTAGTTGCAACAAAGCATTTTATTTTAACAGAAATATGTTAACAAAAGTGTTAAATCATTAAAAATTTCTGAGTTGTCTCCCTGTAAATTTTTCACTCACAATTAATCATTAAGTTAATGGGTGTTTTTTTTTTCTTCTAATTGAGAATGTAATTTTCATTAATTAAAATGTTTTTGGCTTGTTGCATTAAGTATATTAGCATCAACTTCAGTATTTACTCATGTTTGTCAGACTGACGGAAAAAAATAAAAAGCTTCCACTTTTATTTTGCAGGTAAGTAACACAAAGTCAGAAAACTATCCATGATTGTTCCAGAGAAAAAAAAAATTGAAAGAAAAAGCATGCAATCTCAGTGAGCATTGGTAAAGGTATGTAAAATTTAAAATAAAAAGAGTCATTACAAAAAGAAGACAACAACTAAAAATTGACCTTTAGAACTTAATAAACATTTAGATTTTAATCTAAATAACTTTGAGGTGCTTTTTCTTTTCTTCTTGAAGTACAAACTACAAGAGAAAGGAAGAATTTTTTTACATTTGATTTTATTCTGTAAGTAAATTATACATTTAGTTCAAGTTCTTATTCTAGTGAAACTCAGAAACAATTTAAGATGAATTTTTATGAACAAACTTTGAATCCAGTAACTAGTTTTCCATACTACAATGAAATTTTGTAACCATGGAATTAAGATCAACATGTTACCTTGGTGATAATTTTACTACCTGGCAAAGAACACTGACAAAACAGTATGACCCTTATTGGCAGGGATTTTGTGTGAAATACAAAACTTTATACACTACAACTTAAAAATACAACTAATTAGATTACTCTTATAAATTATCACAGTAATTTCAGGGTCTTAACTAGACCAAATGAGAAAGAATTTAGCATAAATATACAGCTTAAAACTAATTCCTGACTGGAAAGGATAAGAATAATTTTGCAGATTAATGCCTGGTTTATTTTACTTTGGAAATGTAGAATAATATAACATTGTTGCTAACATTCGTTCCTAGCTTTAATCCAGAATATCTAAAGCTCATATAAGTGATTCAGTAGGGTGTGTTATTGTGATTTAGCTTCTACTAACTAAACTGATATTACATAGATCAGCATCTTGTCATCTTTGAGACATCAATATGCAACAAAAGTTCTTCCTGATAATCTTCAAGTTCCACATTGGAAAATAAAAAATAAATAAAGAATGAAAGAAAACTTAAACATTAGCAACCTAATCTTAAATTACAATACACTTAACTATAAAAAAAAAAAGCAAGTATATAAATAAATAAGTGAAAATAAATTTGACACAGCAGAAACTAGCTGAAGAATAAATCCTGTTATGTGAAGCCTTTCTTATCTTGTAATAAATTAAATTCTTCCCATCATACTTAGCAACTAGCTATGCTTTGACGTCAGTGCAGACTAAAATGAAAATCAATCAACCAGTGCTATTTCTTTGGCAAAACACAGTTCAACAAACTCATTTGTTTCAATTCATATCCGCAGTAGGTCATTTCATCCATAAACAGCTTGATGCCCTCACCTAGAGACTGGCCAACCATTACAGAAAAAAATTTTTTTGTTCTACAATACAAACGACACACACACTCACACAACTACACACATATACATACAGGCATACATACACATATGTATGTATATATACATACACATATGTATGTATATATGCATACACATATGTATGTATATATGCATACATATATGTATATATTCATAAATTTAATATATATATGTATATACTGACACACATACAAATATATATATGTACATATTCATATATACCTACAAATATGTATGTATACATACATACCTACATATGTATGTATGTATGTATGTATACACATGTATATATACATATACATACATGCACATATACATACATACACATGTATACATACATATGTACATACATATAGACCTACTTATTTTATACATAGATATGCATGCGTGTATGTATGCACATACAGGTATATATATATATGTATATATGTGTGTGTGTGTGTGTGTGTGTGTGTGTATGTACATATAGGTATATACACACACACACACGCAAACATACAAATATATGTATATCTACATATATACGTACGTATATGTATATATGATACATATGTATACATATGTATCATGAACTCATCTTCTCTAATATCATCACCATTGCCACCAATATTATTATTATCATGGCAACTTATCATTATATAAATATATACATGTGAGTCATCTAAGAGACCATAAGTTAGGGAAAAGATGCACTCATATATCTGTCAGTAGAGAGGGT
This sequence comes from Octopus bimaculoides, assembly GCF_046866305.1. Taxonomy (NCBI): domain Eukaryota; kingdom Metazoa; phylum Mollusca; class Cephalopoda; order Octopoda; family Octopodidae; genus Octopus; species Octopus bimaculoides. The sequence goes on along the minus strand of NC_142931.1, from coordinate 67,373,987 downwards.
ATATTATCCAAAATGTATAGCATTAAATAGCCATCACGGCTGGTCTTACCAATCAGTTTTGCATAAAAAATGCAATGGAGTATTAGGTAACAAACTGATTATATAACTTTATGCTCATCAGAAGTAGCTGATATGGAAGAGAATATGGCAATTGCTCTCTATTGTCAAAGGTGGATTAGTACAACTGGTCAACAGCTGCTGTGAAAAAGATGGTGGAACAAAAAAAGGGGGCAAGGGGCTTAGTTTAGGAGTTATGTCCTTGGTTGGGTATACTGTGAAGCTGGCAAGAGTTATTTTGAAGTGGGGAAAATGTGTATTATCAATGTGGTATTCCTCAGGGGATGGCATGTGTGGTATGTGTAGCAATGTCATATGTATAATTTTTGGGTGGGGTGTAGGTGTAAATAGCTGTCTTCATTGGCCATTTTTTCTGTAAAGGATAAAGTCATGGGGGGGGGAGGGTTTATATATATATATATATATATATATATATATATATATATATATATATATATATATATACATACACATGCCACTGTTATACCAAATCAATGCCACTAACATAGCACTATTATTAACCTCAAAATTGTTTTTGACTAAGTTTGACAGTTTGAAAATTCTTTGACCTAAATCAAGCTAATATTTTAAATATTTGATTAATAATCTGGAAAACAGTCATCAGATTTCTGAACGGTCATTATAATTATGCTTTGTTAGAGACTACTGCTGCTACTGTTGTTACTACTATTACTACTACTGTTTTTACATCATCAGTGACCGGTGAAAATGAATTAGTAGGAGAATTATAAGAGTCAACATTACTTCTTAAGCAGACCAATATTGCAATGATTAGAATGTATGTCATATATAGTTGATGATTGGAGGAATAGGGGGAAGAGAAGGAAATACTATAATGGTGGTGGTGGTGGTGGTGATTGGTGAGGGTTTACAGTATAACATTTTGTAGACACACATATGAATATACATATAAATCTATGTGTAAATATCTCAACAAATGCTCACGTACTTACTGTAAATATACATAAAAGTTCTGCCAAAGCCTGTGACTTTGATGTTATTGTGATCACAAGATTGTAGCTTCTGCATTCCCTGCTCTATAATTAAGTATTATAACTGACCAGTTAGCCATCACAGAACTCAGATGGTTGTTAGCTTTATCATTGATTTCACATTTTGATTTACTGTTCCCGCTCCTTATGTAGTGGCTTTATTCACCGCCCTTTCATATCATCAGTTCATTAGCAAGAAGTAAGAGCGAATTCAATACTTTATATTCATGAAGAAGTCAACCTTGAGCCAAGCAGTAGTTTTTAAATACACATGTTTGCAAAATGAATTTAAATAGGCCATAAAATGCAGGCAAGTTTCTGAATCAGGCTCACAACGTTTTCTCTATTTTGGGATTTAAAAGGTGTCAATGATATTTTATGAGCTTTCAAATTCAAACATAATGCTAAATTTGCTTGGCTTGATTTACAATAGCCTCTTTTATTTAGTGTGAGAAACCTCTCCCTGTTGTGTCTAATGGAAAGCCCATTTGTAGAATTTGAAATGTAGCCTATAACATTATTAATCTCTTAGCTGTTAGTGCCTTCCTGATCAATATTATATAAAATTAGCCCAAATGACTGTCAAAGGTTACCAAGTTATTAGAATTGATAAATAGAAACTATCAATCATAAAACAAAATTAATCACATCCATTCCCTCCCACCATAGACATATTTTGTATGTTATGATATACATAACCACGTTTTTTCTCTCTCTCTCGTGCTCTCTCTCTATCTATCTATCTATCTATCTATCTATCTATCTAGGTCTCCCTCCTTGTATAATAACATACATACACACAAATATATATAAATATATATATGTATGTGTGTGTGTGTAAAGATTGTATATACACATATCTAAATATGTATTTGTATATATGTATATATATATGTTTGTATATATATATATATATATATATATATATATATATATATATATATATATATATATATATATATATATATATATATATATATCATTGTCATCATCATCATCATGTAATGTCTGTGTTTCATACTAACTTGGGTTAGATAATTTCACATTTTCTAATGAACTGAAAGACAGCATTGTGCTCCAGTGTTTATTAGCTATGGTTTCTATGGCCAGATGCTGTTCCTAATGCAAACCACTTTACAGCATGTTTAAGAAGTTATAAATGCAGTCATGAATGTCTGATAAAGAAGTTCACTTCAGAACCACATGGTTCCAGAGTCAGCCTCACTTGGGTGAGTGAGTGTTTTCTACCATAGCCTGAAGCTCACCAATACTTCGTAAATGAATCTGGTAATTGCTGGAAGCTCATTAAACACATTTGTGTGTATTTTCTATGTCTTTGCTGAATTTGGTTTCATCAAAGTTGATTGTCTTTATGTGTAGTACTCAATGCAGAATTCAAGTGAAGTGTCTCATACTTTTTACTTTATGATTTGCACTGTGATCATTTTGAAAACCTGGTGTAGAAATGATCATAATGCAAACTATTAAATAGAGACTATATCTCGGTATGTCTATGTGTATGTATTCTCTTTTACAGATGCAAGCATGGCTGTTTGCTTTAAAAGATTTATTCTATGATCACATGATTTTGGGTCCAGTCCCACTGCATAGCACCTTAGGTATATATTCTACTATAACTCTAAGCCGACCAAAGCCTTGTGATTGGACCTGATACACAGAAACTGAAAAAAAGTCCAGTGTGTGTGTGTGTGTGTGTGTGTGTCCTTATCTTGACATCATCATGCAATAATTATCAACAAATGTCATAGTCATGCAAGTTGTGTCATTTATCTGCAATCTTCTGTGGAAACATGTCCAACCATTGTGCATGTTCATGTTCAAAGAGCTAAGGGAAATATCACCTTGCTTGGAAACAGGTGAGGATTGGTGACAGAAAGGACATCCAACCAAAGAAAATCAGTTCTATATTTAAGAGATGATAATAACAAAGAAAATTAGTCTCAACGAAATTCATCTGATCCATGAAAGCATGGAAAAGTAGACATTATGCTGCTGATGATGATGATGATAACCCAGTAGTGTTCAGGTATATCTAAAAACTTAAATTCCAACTACTTCCTCTAGGCCAGGTAGGTTTGGTATATGATGTCGACTATAAAAAAGATCTGTATTGAGCAAGTATGGAAGTAAAAAAACATAGACAAAAGAGTAAGTGCAAGAAGTGTATTTATATGGAAAGTTGCATCTATAAATAAATGGTGCATTCAAGCCCAACCTTTACAGCTATTTCAAGTAAACAAAATCTGGTATCATAACCATATGTATTATGTAATAAGGACTAATAATATTGAAGGTGCATTGATTAACATGGATTTTGAAAGATCCTTGATGCACATGCAAAACCATGTTATCCTTGTCAAAGATCTCTGGCACATATATATATATATATATATATATATATATATATATAAACAATTGCAGCGTGGAAGGTGTTTATAAGCCATTTAAAATAACACACAAAAGCCGTCAGATTCACTTCAACATTTAAATTTAATTTGTCAAAATATTTTCGGCGCTTTGAGACCGCGACCTGTTCTGTCAGTGAACAGGTCATAGTCTCAAAGCGCCGAAAATATTTTGACAAATTAAATTTAAATGTTGAAGTGAATCTGACGGCTTTTGTGTGTTATTTTAAATGGCTTATAAACACCTTCCACGCTGCAATTGTTTTCGTTTCAGCACATGATCTCAGATCAGGTCACTTGCTATGCAAGTACATCTCCGTAATGTATATATATATATATATATATATACAACAGGTTGCCACAGTTTTCATCTACCAATTTTTTCACAGGGCATTGATCAGCCAGGAACTATAGTAAAAGGCACTTGCCTAAGTTGTTGTGCAGTGGGACTGAATCTGAAGTCATACGTGCGTGAAGTGAACTTCTTAACTGCAAAGTCATGCCTGAGTATACATATGTCATAAATAGGAGAGTGGTACATAAAAAATAAAAAAAGGGGGCTGGTCATTGTGGGAATACCTTTAAATCATAGGTTTGCTCATTCAGGGACAAGTTTTCTTTAAACAACAAAAATTACAAGAACATATTGCAGGTAATCTTTGAGTTAAGAAAGTGACGGATCTTCAATCTTCCATCCTCCAACTGTCCTCTTCCTTTTGCAGGCAATTCATTTTATTCATTCTTCATCTGAATTTCCCACATTTGTTTTCTGCTTATGTCAAGAGTATTCTTGTTAGCAACTTTCCGTGCAGTGTGTATTACTTTATTTTTTCTCTTTTCCAGATGATTTCCCAGTTCAAAGCTTTTATTATTATTATTATTTTGCTTTTGTTTTGTACTGCCTTCAAATACTTTTTCTCTATTTAATACCTCAGTATTTCCTTTCTATTGTTTCTTTCTAACAAGGTATGATACTAAGAGTTGTTCACACATGCATTTAATTTCTTTGTTGCTTTTAAATTGATATAGTCTTTTTCTTTAAAAAGATCCGGATGCACTTTGTGTCTTGTTTTTTTATGAATACAATTTTCTTTATTTTTTTCATGATTCTCCAAATTCCAAGACAGACATGACAAAGCAGTATTTTTTTTTAATTCTATTTTTCTTTACTTTTAACCTCTTTTAGGACAACTGTTTTCCAAGTGTATGTTATCCTTTTCAATGCCAGCTATTTAATCATATACCTAAAAGGAGAAAAAAAAATGGGATTGAAATTGTTTCCTAAATTAGAAAATTAAGCCGGTAAATTTATCTGAAAGATATTGCGCAATGACACACAACAGCACATGACAGTTACATTGTTTTCTCTAACATTTTTCAATGCATTCTTATCATCAGACAAGATAATCCTTAGAAACTTGAAGCTGGTATCATTGTTTCTATGCCAATTTTCTGTTCTTTGTTCTGGAAACAGTCAAAACCAAAAGTCTTTGTGATAAGGTGATTGTCCTTTTATGGATTATTTGACAGTATTACGCAATACATTATTAGTGCATGCGCATGTGTGTGTGTGTGTGTGAAGAGAGCATGGGGAGGTATAAAATAACCAATCACTTTCAAAGGAAAATAATGGTAGATTCATTATTTATTTACTTGAATTACTTTTCTTTAAAATCTGCTTAAGCACAGTAAGGATATTCTTTTTTGTTCAGTCTTTCTTAGATTAAGTCTCTCACCTTAAGAAACGAAAGTCATGATTCATGTCTTTCAGACATGTATTTACAGACATTAGTAGTTGTTTTGTAACCTTTGAACAAGTTTTATGTCTGTCTCAGTGTGTGTGTGTGTGTGTGTGTGTGTGTGTGTGTGTGTGTGTGTGTGTGTGTGTATGTTTGTGTGTGAATGTTCAGAAGGAGTTAATAGAGAGAAGGTTTTTCTTCAGAAGACTATTCCATTCTACGTTCATAGTAGATTAAGAAAAATGTTAATCCTATGATGTCTGATACACCAAAGTTAATGAAATTAGTAGAATATAACAGGTGCAGTAAGTTTGGTAAGAGAAACAAAGTTGGAATATATAATGATGAAGAATTACACATTTAGCAGAAAGTTAGCTTTGATCATTTTTGATCAGAAATTGTTGAAAGGCTGCACACTTCATTGTAAGCAACATTTGATGAAAGAGAATGTATTTCCTGTCAAGTCTGATTGGAGATCAAAGATTGAAAATAAAATTGTAATGAAATACATTCTGAGACCTTGTTTTCCTTTTTCTTTTTAAATTACAGCCATAGTTATAATTTGTAATCAATCGAGGAATTTGCTACAATATTTCTGATGCAGGATGTTATTTTTCCATATGAAGATTTTGCATAATGTCTGTCTTTACAGGCAATACTATGCACCAACCTTGCTACATACTAACAAAACTTTGCTAGAATCAAAGCTGGGGAAAAACTGTGTGTTCAGTATTTTCATTATGAAAGAAAATCTTGAAGTATCTCTCACAACCAACCCACCATTTGAGTGGGTCCAGAGGAGATTAAAGCACTAACATACAACCAAGGCAATTAAATACATTATTTACTTATCTGTTTATCAGTTGAAATAGATAGTGTGTCAAAATTTGAAAAGAGGTTAGTTTGATTTCTTTGAGATAATTTCACCACTCTGTATACCTAAAAAGATCAATATTATCAAATATATGTTATCCTAATTAAAATCAAAATTTATAAAGTATATTTCAGTATTACTAAGGAAAAAGAACACATGCTTTTACTATACAAAATATATTGGCTTCAAATTTTAGTACAAGGCCAGCAATTTCAAGGGGGTGGGGTGTAAGTTGATTACATCGACTCCCAGAGTCCTTCTCATATTGACCCCAAAAGGATGAAAAGTAAAGTAGACCTTGGTAGAGTTTGAACTCAGAATATAAAGATAGATGACATGCCACTAAACATTTTGCGTGGTGAATTAACAATTCTGCCAGCCCACCACCATATCATACAAAATCATATTACCAACAAAAATGTCTGGGTTGATACACTTGCTGATGAGTTACTCTTTCACATGTACATTACTACTGTGAATGGGAGCCAGAAAGCATATAATTTGGGACCATGATCCTTTATTCATTTAACACAGGATCTCAACTTCAGATGTCCTGTTAACCAAAAATGTTGAAAATAACTGAGTTATCAGTTGTGGAATTGGCATCAATGGCAGTGACCAATAGCAGAAGCGTTTTTGCTATTAGTAGTCTGTTTTATGGTATATTGTCCTCTGGTAGATTGGTGGCCTGTATTCTTGTGAATTGTGCATCCACTAAATCAAAAGTCATTTCATTTGAATAATCTTACACTCAAAGTTTATTTTGATCTTCCTTGGTAGAATCATTAAAACACTAGACATGATGCATTGCAATATTTGTTTTAGCTTTCTGTGCTCTGTGTTCAAATCTTACCAAGGTTCATTTTGCCTTTCATCTTTTAGGGGAGGGTGGGGATCAGACAGATGCACATGTACACACACATACACACATATGATGAGCTTCCATACAGTTTCTGTTTACAAATTCACTCAAAAGACATTTATTTGGCCTGTGTTATAATAGAAGACACCTGCACAAGGTACCACACAGTGGGACTAAACCTCAAACGACATGGTTGCAAAGCAAGCTCTTAAACCACACTGCTAGAATGGAATATGATTGCTTTTTAGTTCAGCTATGAGAACATAGTGACTGAAGTGAAGTTTAAATTTATGACCATAATGATGGAAATACTGTGCAGTAATCTTGGAGTCATTGTATTCAATACAGACACACACACACACACAAACACACACACACACACACACACACACACACACACACACACACACACACACACACACACACACACACACACACACATATATATGCATAAACACATAAACAGCCACATACAACACATGTGCATACACCAAACCTCACTCTTTCTCTTGTACATACATAAGCAGTGCAATCACCCCGTACAAAATAGTGAAACATTAAGATGTATGAATGAAAGGGCAATTACCCTTGCCAGAAAATCTGGTGTGAAAATGACAAACAGTGGGAAATAATATAATCCAAATAATTAATTGCGTGATAGACTTGACTATAAAACATTCTCAAGTTTGTTTCGAGTGTTAGACTCTGTAATGAAATTTATGTTAATAACAGCAGAAGCTAATATGGAAAACATATATACATACATCGTACATATATATACACATATATCTGTATGCACATACATATACATATGTGTGTGTTTGTATCTGTGTACAAACACATACATGCATAGACACACACACATATATATATATATATATATATATATATATATATATATATATATATACATATGTATGTATGTATGTATATATATATACACACTCACACACATGTATATATAAAAATTACACACAAGAAACGCGACTTGAACATTGATATCTTTCAATCATAATCACGGCGTTATGATGAAAAAAAAAAAAAAAAAACAAATGAAATAATCAGCAACAACAAAAACAAAAATAAAATTAGCTAACTATATAATGTAAAACATGTATAAGGTAAAAAACAAAACAAAAAGATGCACACACACACACACACACACACACATATACAGACACACAGATACACATATACAAATGAAAAATTCTATAAAAGACATACCTAGACAAAAGTAAATCATTCAACTGAAAAACGTTAATCTTGCTCAGTTTCTGTATCATTGCCATGTATATGATATAAACATAAATAGTTTATCGCTTGCCAGTGTCAGAAGGTAGGATATAAATGGCTAAAAGTAAGAAGAAGTGGGGGGAAAATAATGGCAAAAACATCAAACATATAACTTAATCATGAAGACTTGCACAAAATAGTGAACAGTTAATAAAAACAGATACCAATATGACTTTGCAAGTGTGTGTGTGTGTGTGGGGGGTTTGCTGTTTTTTTGTTTTTTGCTGGGTTTTTTTTTCAGGAATTAATCAATTATGTGTGATTGGTAATTGCATGGCTACACATGTTTGTTTGTCTGTCTGTCTGTCTGCTTGCCTATAAATATAAGTGTGTGGTGGATGTGTGTATGGATATTCGTATGTGTATGTGTGTGAGAAGTATATGTGAGTTTATATGCATATTAAGTGTTACCATACATACTGGAAATATATAGGGAGATATCTATCTAGTTATCTATCTATCAAACCAAAGTAACAATACATACATTCATATACATGTGAACACTAATATATACGTGGAAAAACATTCAAGTTACAGTCATTAAAATATTAATAGTATTTAACTCTACACTTACAGTGAATGTTCAGTTATTATGCTTATACAAAGCCTTCTTTACATTAAACATATGCACACATATACATGTATGTATCATATACATACATATACATACATGTATATATACGTATATATATGTAAATATGTGAGTGTTTGTGTGTGTGTGTGTGTGTGTGTGTGTGTGTGTGTGTGTGTAGGCTGTCTAAGAGTCTGTAAGTCAGGAAAAAATGCACTCGTGTATCTGTCAATAGAATGGGTATATTAATCAAACTATATATCCATTAAGGCTAAGCTTACCATTCAGTTTCACACTAGGGATTCAACAGAGTGTTAGGTAACAGTCTGGTTATGTAGCCCTGCACACATCAGAGGTAGCAGTTATGGAATGAAATGTGTGTGCGTGTGGGTATGTGTGTGTGTGTGTGTGCATATGTATTTCTTTTCATTTTTTTATGCACATCATTCATGCAGAAGCAGTCATGCAAGACTACCACAATGATTTTGTACCTTTTCCACAGCTTTCCTATTTGGCTGATTTCTTCAGTGTGTTGGTTTCATCTCTCACATAAACCATGACTGCTCCATCTTCTGAGAAGCAAGCAGATGATCTTTCACTCGGTTTAGAATAACCCTATTAAAGACCTTAGCAGGCACTGAGAGGAGTGTAACAGCCCTATAGTTGTTGTAGCCATGGTGGTCACCTTTACCTTTCCATAGAGAGATAATAATGCTCCTCTTCCAGCCAGGTAGTTTAATACCACTGCACCAAATTGAGTAGATGATCTGCCACAAGAACAAGACTGCTGCAGGCACACCTTTCTTGCTCATCTCCCCATGGATGCCACAAATACCAGCTGCTTTCTCATCCTTCAGCTAATTTACCATGGAACAATCTTGTCTACAGATGGCAGATCACAACTAGCTAGCAGATCATTCACTTGTGCTGAAGGCATCATGATATTCAGAACAGTACTAGGTGGGTCCACTTTATACAATACCTTAAAGTATCATGCCCAATGAGACACTACTTTGGGATACTTCATCAGAGTCTAAAAACTCCAGAACTCCGAGAGGGAGGCTTTGTCCCAGTAAGCATAAAAATTCCTCTGAAGGTAATATATGAGTCAGAAGACCAGTGATGCAGCTCAGGATGATGGTACCAAGAGCCAGCAATGCAAAGTTCATGGCTTTTGGTTAAGTCTAGGAGCATCATATCACTTTCAATTTCTAGTACTGCATCTTAAAGGGCTGACAGTGCTCTCAAATCCCATTCTGTCAACCCCAGCAGAGGCATTAGAATTTCCCAAGACCACTACATCTCCCTGTTGGAGATACTTCTTATGATGGAGCACAGCTGGGCACAGAAGGTCTCCCTCTTCGAGCTGTCCCTCATAGCAGTCAGAGCATACACAGCAACCAAGAAGATGGCACCCAGAGACTGGTATTACACTTGATATCATTGGAGCCAGTCAGTTGGCCACTGCAACTGCCGCTCCCCCACCCCACCCCGGGCATACTAGCTATCAGAGCATCCAGAGTATTAGTATATGTCACTACTGATTGAGATTTCACTCCTCCTTGGCTGATGCACTTCCAACAAGGCCACAACAGTGACTCACAAAAGGCTGAGTTACAAAGACATTAGGAGCAAATAGGAGTCATCTCTCAGAGAGAACTTTTCCACTCTCCACTCAAAAAGGCTTCCTTAGGTTGAATTGAGATTCCCTACTCCTGACAGATGACATTTTCACACCACTCAGGCAACAACTCTCCAACTCAACATGTCCTCCAGAATTTTTTCTCCATTTGGCAGATGGATGTCATGATGGTTTTGCCCATACTGCTTCATAGAATGTGCTTTATAGACAATCGAAGTACTTCCCTGGAGGAGAGAACTCGATAGTCCTATTTTGATACTTGTTGCTGGTTAGGGTTTTATGAGGTTGGAGTACAAACCTCACCTCAGTCTATTTTACAACAGGCAGAGAAAGCATTTGACAATAGACAGAGGAAATGCTTGGTCTATTCTTTGGCAAGCCAGTCCCCACACAGCATAATTTCTTGCTGATCTGGTTGCAGTGATCAAATGTTCATGCAGTACATAAGCTCACTCCCTCCATCAACTCGATATAGCTTGTGCAGGTGTAGTGTGTGCTACATGTCAAATGTTGAAGTGATTACAGTGCAATGTGAGATTAAGTGTTTTGCTCAAGGACTCAATGCACTTCCTGGTTTGGGAATCAAACTACAGTCAATCACAATTGCAACACCCTAAGAACTAAGCCATTACAATGATATAGTATATATTATGCATTTAAGTAACACACAAATATACACAAACATGTACATAAATATCACAAACTATTATATATCTATTTTCACAAATTACAAACTGAACAGCAGTGTGTTTATGTATGTTCATCAGTGTGTGTCCACATGTGTGTTTGTCTGAGTGTCCATTCATTTTCTTTTAGTAACATACATATGACATTATTTAAGAATCATATGCAGCCACAATATACACATACAACAAAATGT
>NC_142931.1:67350130-67360130 GCF_046866305.1 Octopus bimaculoides | reverse complement strand
CTCTAAACTTTGCCCAGGCTATTCTTATTCTAGCAGCTACACTTTCAGCGCACCCACCCCCACTACTAACTTGGTCGCCCAGATAGCGGAAGCTATCGACTACCTCTATTTTTTCACCCTGGAATGAGATAGAAGTTGTTTCCTGTTTGTTTACAGTCTTTATTGCACCTGAACATCTGCCGTAAGTATATGTATATATAAATTACATATATATATATATATAAAACTTAGATATGTTTCGACCAAAGATTGGTCCAGGCCATGTCTAACTTTATATATACATATAAAATACATATCTACGCATACACACACAAACCCACACACACACACACACACACACACACACACACACACATGTATATACATATATATATATACTGGAGTAAGCACATGAAATGTGCAACAAGGTGGAAAAAAGAGTACTCAAATACCAGAGGTAGAGTAATATGCTTTATTTAAAAGCAGCAGAAATATAACAAAAGACTGTTACTCTGAGTTTCCAGTTCCCGTTCAACAGTCTTTTGTTATATTTCTGCTGCTTTTAAATAAAGTATATATATATATATATATATATATATATATATATATATATATATATATATATATATATATATTTATATCTATATTATTCGAGTTTAAAAACTCCTTCTTGAATTGGTTGATTGATGAGTTTTACAGGACATTTCTGGTATTATTTAGTCCATGCTTACATTTAACTATTTGTGTATAGTTATCCATCTATATTTATACAAATAAATATAGACTATTTGTTTGCTTAGCTTGTGTTTCCTCAATGCAAAGTTTTTGAAGCAGGATTTTTATGACCAGAAGCTTTTCCTTTTTCCAGCTTTTATCTGTTCAATTAATAAAGAATTCCAGAAAAGTGTTGTAGTTCAGAGCTAGAAGTTGATGGGTTGATAGGAAATTTCAAGAAATGTCACTGTAAGCAGCCTCACCCCAAACCTACACCTCACTCTCACATCCTCACACCACTCTACAAACACTAGCACTGACCACTTCCCAGCACCCACACTATCACATCCACACACACACATTAGATGCACGCATTCACATGTCAAAATTATCAGCCCCTATCTACACACACACACCCTCACATACACACCAGTACTTTATTATCTCCCCTTCTTCCTAGCTCTCCTGTCCAACTGCCTTTTTCCAGCCAGTCACCATGATTGACTGCTAAATCCACATGTTTTTCTTTTTTTATTCTCTCTGTGTTTATTCCCTCGTTTTCCTTTCTGTTGAAGAGCATAGGCTCGAAAAGTAAAAGACTTTCTCACCTTCCCAAGTGTTAAGCTAATACACCTGCTTGTTGTTTATACGCCTGTCTGTTTTTTGTTTTCTGTAAATTTCAACTATATATATATATATATATATATATATATATATATACACACATACATACACGCACACACACACACACACACACACATGAGTGTGTGTGTGCATGAGAAGGACATGGAGTGAGGAAGGACATATAAGTATTATTCATACATCATTGTCAGCTGTCTGTTATAGGTGGATGTTGACTGTCTGTTCAGATCTCTGAACAAAATTCCTTTGGACAGTAAGTAAGGTAGTTTGCACCAATCACCTCACCCCTACCAGACTTCCTCTCTGGGCTTACATGCCAAGTACTAAGGGGTGTGAAAGAGTACAGCAAGCATGGTTGACAATGAGGCATCCTGCAGTAGCAGCTTGTTTGCTTAGTTAAGCCCCACCAACCATTGTCTGATGGTACTGATCTTCCACTTGGCCGCAATAAACTTCAAGCTGGTCTAGGACTCTCCCACCTTGTTGGTTATCCAACCTCCTGCTGCTGCCATCTTCACCATATTTCTGGCACAGGAGGCTAAGAGGTTGCTAGCACTTACTCAAGGTACCATCCCAGTCCATGGACAGAAAGGGCTACTTACTTTCCCTTTAACAGCCTGCTATTTATGTGAGTGCTATACTGTACTGTATACTAAAAATGTACAGGTATGTATTTGGTAACTCACAATTCACAGTTAATACTTTACTAGTGTACATGGCCAAAATACTAAATACTGCCCCAGTCCATCAAGAAGTAAAGAGGTACCATAGGATAATATGTCTTGCAGCTTAAAAGGTAACATGTACTATATAATTGATGAATGTTTTCTTACTTAGTGGAACTGGGTGTGAAGTTCTGGTTCAAGACCTTTAATCACAGTCAGAATTTCAAATATTACTGCTGTTAGTATGTTGTACTCCTGTGTAAAACATCAAAGTCAACTTGCTCCAGTTTGCATTAGTGAACAATTTCATTCCAACTTTATGGTTGAACAGAGAGAGCAGTAATCAATTTCCTTTTTTCTTTTTTCTTTCTTTCTTTCTTTCTTTTTTTTTTTTTGACTTTACTCTCTTTCAACTATTTACTTTAAACAGAGTTTATTTTTGTAATCTGACAATCAAATTGTCTGTAAATCAGATGTTTCTTTCTGTTGCAAGCTATTCAGTGAGTCAAAGTAAAACCTTTTAATCACAGCTCTAAAGAATATGTGATTGAATGGCATATTCTGTTATTAATTAATCTTTGATGTGCATTTGTGTCATGTCTTTTCCAAACATAAATTCTATTGCTCTTACAATTCCTTCTTATCTTGTTCCAGCTCAAAAGTATCTGATTCTTCAGCATGATGATCTTTGTAGCTATTATTGTTATTGTTGCTGTTGTTCAAAACCAGGTCTTTGAGTAAACCGATAATCAAAGACATTCCAACCATGACCATCTCGTCTTGTAAGAGACATATAAATTACTCTGAATTACCCAGTGTGTACTTTTCTTTCCAAAGATGATAGGTTGTAACTTGAGACACATTTAGGTGTTATCTTTCTTCTAATGCGCAGGTTGCATGCTTGCAAATGGTATCTGGTATTTTTGTTGCAGGTGGGTAACTTCAGTCAGACCTTTGAAATCATACTCAGTATATAATATAGATCATAATAATATTTTTGTGACTGACCTTTATGTCTTTATATAAGTGTTGTGTTTACATGTCCAGCTGCTCCCCCAGCTTCATCTCTCTATCACTTATTCTTCCATCAGTCTTCTAACTACTACATTGTTCTGCTGTTGTATTTAAATGAAAACAGAACTGCATATATCACCATTTCTTTCTGTACCAAGTTAATTCTTCCTCTCTCCTGAACCATTTTGTTTAGCCAGCCAACCCTCATTCTTAACATCATCTCTTCCCACTCATATTTTTCATTGATCACACTTTATGTGCTGCCAGTCACCACTTTCTCTCCTTTAGCCATTTCCTATTGCCACCCACTCCTTATACTTACCACCATCTCATATCTGCTATTAACCCCCCCCCCACCTTTGTTCACCATTCAATACATTCCCCCTATATAATTCTGGCTACCCCAACCCCTATCACTGCCATGTATAAATACTGATATATATACAGTTACAACCACACACACTTGCATATACACACATACCATACACACACATTTTTCCTTCTGTAACTACTATTAAATTCTAAGATTACTGTCCACATTCCTTGATACTAACATGAATCCATAGTAGTAAGTGGCATTGTATATGATATATACATTGTGTATATATATATATATATATATATATATATATATATATATATGTATAGTTCCACATATACACACACACATATATACATAAATATACATACACACATATGTATATATTATGTATGTATATAAGCATATGTATATATGTGTATGTATATGTGTGTGTATATATATATATATATATATATATATATATATATATATATATATATATATATATATTTATATATGCAAAGAGAGGGAGGGAGGGACGGAGGGAGGGGGAGGGAGAGAGAATTACATTATACAGAACAGCTTACTCTTCACTCTTCATGTGTCTTTTCCTTTTTGATGGCTTGAATTAACTAGGTAAATTTGATCTGTACGGCCATGCATACTCTGAATGCAAAGCATCATTTTTCTTGCTTTTGTTAGAAATTATTCCAAGTTAAGAAATATGTTGCATTTGTACATACACCAAAAGTGTACGTAAAAATAGCACAATTTTCCTCCTGATTGAATGTATTCGGTTATATGATAAGTTACAGATCAATAAAAAGCACATGGTTAGTTCAAACTAAGGATTAGTTAACCTCAAGTCCACATAACTGGCACAGAGCAATTTTTTTTTTCTTTTTTTGTAACACTTCAAACCTGTACATCACCAACAAATAGTGAATAGGTGAGAGAAGTAAAATCATAACTACTAGCTGATACTGACACACTTGTACTTTTTCCTCCATTTATTATTAATTTTTTTTTTTTTAACCATTTTATTTCATTGGTTATTGTCTTTTTTCTGCATATCTTGACACTTTAACAGGTTCTGAAATGAAAACATATATTAAAACACACATGCAAAATATATATTGATATATATATATATATATATATATATATATAATCATAAATATACAGGGATTAGCATGAGTTGCTTCTCCAACATACTGAGAATTTAGAAATAGCAGTCAAAGAACTACTGATTCCAAGCTACAAATTTTTTTCTCTAACGGATGGCGATATTTATGGCACACACAGAACAAAAAACAGGAGAGAAAAGCAAAAACAAACCTGCCTTTAGTTAATTGGGTACGACGTTTCACGGTTAAGAGTATGAAGTTACCCTATTCCGATCTTCAGCCACAATATTTGAATAAATTTGAAAGTGTCTAATAAAACTCATGTGAATTTTGACCATGCGACATCAAGACCACGTGGGGCAGGCACTTACGAAATTTATCGGCTAGTGAGTTCAAAACACTTCACCCCAAAGAATCTATTCTATGTGTGTCACAAATTTTATTACTAATTGACGATTCCCTGCCCTATATCTGTATATATATATATATATATATATATATATATATATATATATATATATGTGTATAAACATACACACACACATATGTGTGTGTGTGTGTCTGTAGCTTTCTATCTATCTGTCTGTCTGACTAACTTCCTACCTTCCTATATATACCTATTGATATATTCTTATATATATATATATACAGTCAATTCAAATAACCAAACAGTTCAAATAAAGGAATAAAAAAACAGGTAAGACAAATGTGAGGGCATGCACAAGAAATGTACTAGCTTGGCACTCGGTGAAAGGAGAGTGTTTGATGTTCTGAACCTTGAACATGCGTCTTCTACTATAGATTTTTTGTGAGTGACATTAGTATATAATAACTGAACAAAGTCCTTCATACACACACACACTCACTCACATGTTTGTATGCATGACGGGAACTCTCCACCCCATATAGTGTGTGTGTGTGGTGGCACATAAAAAGTACCCACTACACTCTCGGAGTGGTTGGCGTTAGGAAGGGCATCCAGCTGTAGAAACTCTGCCAATTCAGATTGGAGTCTGGTTCGCCAGTCCTCAGTCAAATCATCTAACCCATGCTAGCAAGGAAAGCAGACATTAAATGATGATGATGATGATGATGATATATATATGTATGCCTGTGTGAGTGTGTGTGTGTGTATCTGCTCAGGGTCTCCAACACATGCCAGCATGGAAAAAGGATGTTTGATGATGATGATGATGATGATGATGATGACGGCGATGACGACGACAATGATGACGACAACAACGATGGTGATGGCATGTGTGCGTGCATGTGTATTCTTTGATATTTATGTACTTACATTCTTTTTCATGGAGTTCAAGCTGGCCATTGAGAAAGTGACAAGACTTTTTGAGCTAAGACAGTTCCTGCGGTTTGTAAATATCTAGTAGCAGATTTAGTGTGCATATATTTAGGTGTATGCACTTGCACTAACATTCTGTGTAAAGATGTATTTTCAGTATTTGGGTGAGTGGGTGGAGGGAATTCATTACTTTTCACATATGTTTTTTATGATGCATAAAACCAAAACCAGGTTTGTGCATATATCCATAAATATGTATGTATATATCTGTTATATATGCACATGTCTGTGTGATATTTTTACATCTGCACTTCTCTAAAAATCACGGAGTTACAAGTGATGATATTGTTGTCATTTTCTTGCCAGCACATTGTCTGATGATTTTGCACTTTTGAAGACAGTGTGTAGAATAAGAAATTCTTTATATGTAAAACAGTTTAGTGACAAAATGCACATCTACTTATAAAACAACACCTTATTTATGTATGCATCTAACCCATACAGGAATGGAAAAATGGACGTAACAAATGAATAATCTACATGTGGTACAATTTAAAAGAAAATAAAAATAGTTATTAGAAAATTAACTTCTTCATTTTCAAATGTGTCATTACCCTTGTATGGGGTACAAAAATGAATCAAACATTTCATAGAGGTGCAGGACATGAAAATATTTTGAAATCCTTGCTCTAAGTTATAATATCATCATTATCATCATCATTCAACATCCAGGTTCCATGCTGGCATAGGTTAAACATCAAGCGACAGCTGGACTTACTGTCATGGGTTGAACTTGCTGACATAGATTATGCAAGTCACTTGATCAGCAAATAGCAATAGCTAAGTATACTTAAATCAAACCCTACTGTCTTAAAAAATGAAGTGACAGTATATAATGTCACCTTCTATATACACTAGTAAAAACACAACAGTTGTAATGCATTTGATCAGGGATCTGCTTGATCAGAGTTTACTCATTTTTGTTTGTAATGTCACCACTTATAGTAATTTCACCTTTTAGATTAGCGATTCCTAAAGTGGATGCAACTGTCTTTTCTGTGGAGATGGTGAGCAACTATCTTCACAATCATGACAAATTTAGAGCTTTCATGCACTGGAGATTATATCAGTATCATGAAATAAACAGAGAAAAGAGATGCTACAAATATATATAAGAAAAAATTTCTGAGAATGTAACCATACTTGGAGACATGACAATTCATGCAGACAGGCAAATTATGGCTAATTGCGCTGATATTTTTGTCAAAGACAATCAGGAATAGAAGTATTTGTTAACTGATGTGTCAATTCCAACAGAAGACATTTTATCTCTAAAAGAAATTGAGAAATTTACCAAATATGAAGAACTGGAAATAGCCATAACCAGACTGTGGGAACTGAAAGTTGAAATAGTTAATGTAAAAGTAAATGCTATTGGAAATATGATTTTATAGAAAAATATGATATAATCACATAACAAAAACACACAGAAAGTAGCATTATTAGGCACTTTAAACATATTATGTATAGTACTTACTCTACAACAAGAAAATAGAAAACAAAATACTGCATATACAGAGCTGTACTTGGCTGCATAGTGAAAGCACAATAGAAATATAACTGAGAAATGAAATATGATTTCTAACAAAGGCAAGGGCCACAAATTTGGGGGAAAGGAATATAATTGATCACATTGATCCCAGTACTTAATAACGGTAAACAGAAATAGCTATTTATTTGTCCTTTCTCTTTAAAAAAAATTTACATGAAAAATTTGAGCTTTCTCTCTTTTATTGCATCATTTTATAGCTTTATATATAAACAAAAGTGTTCTTTTATGACATTAATAGTTGAGTTTTTCTTATCTTGCTTATATAATCAGTGCTAATAAATTAAATAATAATTGAAATTAATGCAAGGAGATATTCTTACATGAACAGTGTTTCTCATGAATAACTTTAAATATTGATAAAAAAAAAAATCCAAAGAATTTTTTAAAAAATGTTATATAAAGTAAATAAAAAAAGAAAATGCTTTGTTCTTTTCTTTAAAATAGGAAAAAAAAAACATTGCACAAAATAATTTAAGATAAAATATGAAATAAAAGAAAATTACACAGGAAGAAAATTTTTGCTTTTCCAAAGTATCTATTGTAATATCATGCTTGCAGACAATACTCAATATGTGAATAATTCCTTGACTCTTTATTCCAGACTAAAAGAATATTCCCTGGTGGTATTGCAGTCATATTAATGTAGCTATGAATCTCAAATTCAGAAGTAAAAAGAAAAAAAAATGTTAAACTGAAATAATAATAATAATAATAATAATAATGATGGTGATGATGATGATAAAAACTAGAACAAAAAGCAATACACTAATAATTACAATAATAAAAATGATAAAAATAATGATTTTAAAATAATTAATAATAATAATAATAATAATAATAATAATAATAGTGAGAAAAGAAACTCTTGATGTATTTCTCAAACCAATGAATAATAAAGATAATAATAATAGTAGTAGTAGTACTACTAATAATAATAATAGTAAGAAGAAGAAGAACAACAACAACAACAATAATAATCATAATAATAACAACAACAACAACAACAACAACAATAATAATAATAATAATAATAATAATAATAATAATAATGATGATGATGATGATGATAATAATAATAATTTTTCACTCTTTCTGAAGTCTGATTATAATGGTTATCAGAATTCGATCTATTAATAGTGTGAATATATTAATATTATTTAATATTCCTTCTTTCCTACCTGCTTTCCCTCCTTGTTATTTCTCTCTGTCCACATTTCAATTTTCATTTGCTGTTACTACTTCCAATCACCCTGTAATGTTCTTTGATCTTTCCCTTTATTTCTTTTTCCTCTCTACCCCCATCACTACCTCACCCCACACCCACCCCCATTTTATTTCTATCGTAATATCTTTCTCACACTTGTTTTCCCATATCTCTCTCTCTCTCTCTCTCTCTCTCTCTCTGTTCTCCTTCATTCGTTCTTTCTTTCATGCTCTATATTTCCTTCCTTCATTCCAACTCTTTTTCTTTCTCTCCAGACACACATCTGATTTTTCTTTTTTATCTTTCTTTCTCATTTTCTCTCTCCCTCTCTCTCCAAGGAATTGGAATTAATTACATTCTCACTTTATACCAGTTCCAGTAAATTCTGGTCAATTAGTGTTGGACATTCTGAAATGGTGTTCTATGGCTGTCACTATTTGGTGATAGTAGCAATATCAACTACCATGTCTGGTCAGTCAGATGATACATAATGAAATATAAACTAACATACTGAGAATTGCAAGAACTATTACATACTATGATATATCAAGCATTGCCTATAACCTTTCATGATTATATTTCTAATGAAATACACAACACATTGTTTTTTATTTTGTTTTTAATTAAATTTGAAACACACACATGGGAAATTTGGCTAGGGACTATTGCTGCAGTCACCAACAGTTGCCAGAGTAAGAGAGGGAGAGAGAGTTTACAAAGATATAGAAAAGAGAGTAAAGATTCCATATAAGGGGAGGAACCACTTTAGGTTTTATAAATTTGAAATGAATTAAGAATTTTGAGGAGTTTAGTAGAATATCTGACCTTTCTAAGGTGAATTGGATCTTTTCTGTTTGGCTGCCAAGGTCAATTTCGGTTCAAATTGATTTCATATTCAGTGTAATTATAGGCTAATCAATGCCATGAAAATCGTTTTTGCCATAAATCAATGAATAAAGAGTTATTAGCTATTTAAGTTTGAAAATTTTGGGTAATTTTAGCCAATCATAAGCCACAAACATATTCATACCTGTTTCATAGTGACAAGCCCCAAACATGAGAATTCTTTTGTCTATGAGAAAGCATTTGTTGACAGATATATTGAAACCACTTGCTGATGCTGTGTTCTACTGTTTTACCTACCTGCAAATTTTACTGATCTGTTTGATTTTGTTTTTAGATAAATCTTTTAAGTTTGTGCTATAAGTTTCTTATTTTGAGAAATATTTAATTTGTAATGTGCTGTTCATCCAACTAAAAATTCTCCAAAGAGGTACCCCAGCAGTCTATCGACTGAAACAAGTTAAAGTTAAGATACAATTTCTCACCATGAAAGTGCTGTGTTTATTAGAAGCAAGTGTGAAAGTGAATAAGAAAAAGAAAGTCTTATATAGGTAAAAACTCAATATAAAGAGAAAAAGGGAAAGAAGGTGGTGAATGAG
>NC_142931.1:67305130-67345130 GCF_046866305.1 Octopus bimaculoides | reverse complement strand
GAAAAGCTGCATTCTCTCGCTTTCGGTAAATATGTTGCTTATTTTTGGTAGTTTTTTTTTACTTATTTAGTCCCTCAATAGCGTGAGGCATTAATACAGAGTTAATGCCCTTTATATATAATTAAATATATCTATGAAGAAACGATGAATTTTTTTCATTACACGCTGACTACTTGATAAATTCTTATAAAGAATTTATCCTATATTATATTATATATATATATATATATATATATATATATATATATATATATATATATATATTCTTGTTTCTTTTTCTTTTTTATTTGTTTCAGTCATTTGATTGCAGCCATGCTGGAGCACCGCCTTTAGTCGAACAAATTGACCCCAGGACTTATTTTTTGTAAGCCTAGCACTTACTCTATCAGTTTCTTTTGCTGAACTGCTAAGTTACGGGGACATAAACACACCATCGGTTGTCAAACGATGGTGGGTGGACAAACACAAACATATACACATACACACATATATATACATATACAACAGGTTTCTTTCATTTTCCATCTACCAGATCCACTCACAAGGCTTTGGTGGGCCCAAGGCTATAGTAGAAGACACTTTCCCAAGGTGCCACACAGTGGGACTGAACACGGAAACATGTAGTTGGTAAGCAAGCTACTTACCACACAGCCACTCCAGCAGCTAAGAAGTAAGAAAAAAACATCAACAGCACACGTGTACTTACATTGCAAGAGTATATATATACTCCAGCAATGTAAGTACACATGTGCCATTGGTGTTTTCCTTTACTTCTTTGGACTTTTCCCTTACCCCTTTTTCTTTTCCAATGAAGAGCTATGCTTAAAATATCAAAGATTCTCTGCTTTTACTGAACGTCAAACTAATACATTTCATGTGCAAATCCTCATGTTTGTTATTGTCATTTTCAATGTTCATGTATTCAATATGTGTATGTATATATATATATATATATATAGATATATATATACATATTTATATATTAGGAAAAATATACAGGGTAGGAAAATTATAGAAATTTTTCTACCAGTGGCCTAGCATGCAGAATATAGTCAAAAGACTATATATTATTCATATAAATTTAGTGTACATTTAAACATATAAGAGGTGCCCTGACAGGACACCTAACATGCTAGAAGGACCAGTCAAAATCCAAAGCATGATTAGGGGTAATTTCAAAGGGAATGAAAAATAAAAACATTTGCCATATTTTGTTACTGGACCATGGTTTCGAAATTTAATTGACAAATAAAATAATTTGCTAGGTGAAGTTCTCATCAGTGGGTATGCCAAAGATTAACATATAATTATGAGGCAAAATAGCCGATGTCTCATCTTTATATATTATAATTTTTAAAATCCACTGTGCAAGCAGAGTTTTTGTCAGCAGCAAATAAAAATGTCGACTTACTTCAAATTATTAAAATCATATTAGGAAAAATATACAGGGTAGGAAAATTATAGAAATTTTTCTACCAGTGGCCTAGCATGCAAAAATAGTCAAAAGATTATATATTATTCATATAAAATTAGTGTAAATTTAAACACATAAGAGGTGTCCTGACAAAAACTGCGACAAAAACTACCGACAAAAACTGTGCTTGCATGGTGGATTTGAAAAATTATAATATATAAAGATGAGACATGAGCTATTTTGCCTTATAATTATATGTTAATCTTTGGCGTACCTGCTGATGAGAACTTCACCGAGCAAATTATTCTATTTGCCAATTAAAGTTCGGAGCCATGGTCCTGTAACAAAATATGGTAAATGCTTTTAGTTTTCATTCCTTCATTCCCTTCGAAATTACTCCTAACCGGCGTTTGGATTTTGACTGGCTCTTCTAGCATGTTAGGTGTCTTGACAGGGCACCTCTTATGTGTTTAAATGTACACTAATTTTATATGAATATAGATATATATATATATATGTATATATAGGTTATAGGTGAAGGTACATGGCTCAATGGTAAAAGAAGATGTTGCAATTATCAAACGGTAATTGAGAAAAGCTCTATATGAGAAAGGGAGACAATTTCAAAAATCAAAATTTTCCCAAAGCTAACATACCATCAAAGAAAATCAAAAACTTATTGTCTAGCTATAAGAGGACATTCAAGAAAACATATTTCTGCCTGAATAGCCATCCTCAGCATAACATTTGTTCTCACCTATTTCCAGCACTCAAGGAATATAGACAAATATAAAAAATGAGTAGAACATATTTGTGCAAGGTAATTTACTGAAATTAAACAAAAGTTAATGTAGAAGGAAGAGTAGAGGATAGTAGATCAAGAGGCTGGAAAAGTACATAATGGATGAGCTGGTTGGACAAGAGAGACAAGGCAGCTGGAGAATTCGCCCTTAATTGGGAAGACTTTGTTTCAGTGCTATCAATGCACTGCAGACGTACAATACATGATGATGATAACAAAACAAATACAGGTTTCAAATTTTGGTACAAGGCCAGGAATTTCAGGAATTTCAATAACTTAATGCTTGACTGGTACCTATTTTATCGACCCTGAAAGGATGAAAGGCAAAGCTGACCTAGCAGAATTTGAACTCTGAATGCAAAGATAGATGAAAACAAAAAAAAAAAAAAAAGAATGCAAGCATTAACTAGAAATAACTCAAAGTGACCAATGGCTTATATATGAATAACAGAGACAAATACATGTGTATCAAATGCTGTACAACAGTTATGTAGTTTAAACTGTTTAAGTAACGGCTGCTGTACATTCTAGGGATGCAATGTTGTTCTGCCAAAACCTTCCCTCTTGCCATATAAAAAAATTACTCTAACAACATTTTTTTTTAATCAGCTGAAAGCGATTTTTAAAAAATGAGGAAATTCTTAATATCAAACAACTATGACTCAGAAAGTAAAAGTATGTTTTTTTTTCCTATGAAATTTACAAAATCAATGTCTCTATAGACAGCAGTGTTTCTAGTGTGATTAGAAGTAAATTGAACCTAATCAGGATCAAAGATATTTGCTTTAACCTGATTGATTCCTAGAACTAACACTATGATTTGAGCTTTTACACTGATGCAAGAATTTTTTTACACTTGAAAGATTCTGGCATCAAAATATTTGCAATACAACTCTTCTCTAGTCGATGTCATCAGAGAAGTAGTAGTCAGCAAGATATGTTGATGTAAAGGAACTGGTTCGAAACTACAATACTCCTTTACTTTTCATTATCATTTATCAATGCCCATAGTTCCTCAAGCTGGAAGGAATTTATTGAGATAGATAGATTATAGTAAGGTTCCCTTTCTGTCATCAACTCTCATGTATTTCCAAGCAAGATTTTTAAAATTTCTTTTCATGGCTGGACATGTTTCCACAGAAAACTAGAAACAAAAAAAAAACACTGTTTGTATGATGATGATGCTTGTTTACAACTGTCATGTGATGTCAAAACAAAGAGGCACAAACACTTTCACACATACACATATGCATGCATGCACATACACACACACACACACACACACACACACACACACATGTGCACACACAATTGGTTTCTTATAGTTTCTGTCTATCAAAGGATTTGATCAGTCCAGGGCTGTTGCAGAAGGCACTTAGTCAGACAAAGTGCCATGAGTGGGAATGAACCTAAGACCATGTGCTTCATAAACGAACTTAATCACACAGTGCTGCTCTTCCACAATTATAAATATATTTCTCTGACTCACCTACTCATGCAATCTTCTACTGCATGTTGGGTTGCACTGTATGGTATTCAGCTAAGCTGATGTGTAGTATAACTGGAAAAAACAAATCTGTAAGTTGAGGCATGTCATTAGCTCATTATCTGTCATCACCACCACCACCACCACCACTACCACCACTTAATGTCCATTTCCATACTGATATGGGCTGGGCAGTTCGGCAAAGTTCCAATGGGTCCAAAGACTGCATTGTGCTACAGTGTCTCCTTTGACATGGTTTCTATGGCTACTTGCATTTTCTATAATGCAAACCACTTTACAATGTATACTGGATGCACTATTGAGGTCACCATGCAGCTCACAAACTTATTAAACCCAAGGAAATAGGGGGTGCATCTTTATGCTAGATGGAGGTTAAAGTATGAGAGAAGAGGTTGAGGCAGAGCAGGTTCATGCTGTAAAGAAGCTACATGGCTACTCACATCCAGGAGAGAGAATGAGAGTAAATTGGTGGTACCTCCAAAGAGATAAATGATAAACAGTAGTGATGATGATGTGTTCAGGCAGCATCTCAAGATACAAGGTTAGTAGTAGTGGATGGGGGGTTGCAAGAATGGATGGGAGGGGGGAGACAGGGAAAATTGGAGAAAGGGAGGTGGGCAACATTTGTAAAGTTTGGGAAGATCATTATCAAGAATACAAAGCAGAATTGAACCCTATCTTATATTAAAAACAATATAGATTTATGGGATACATTGTAACATAATTCCTAATGATTTTCATGTTTTAATAATTCAGTTCATTACAATAAGCCTCCCAGTACTTAAATGCTTAGATTTTCTGTACAGTTAAATGGTGACTATTGATAGCAAAATCTTGTGTAGATGTTCTGTTATCTCACTGCTTTTATTCTTTTGGTAATTCTTCATAAGAATATTTGTACCCATGGTTCTGCTTTGAAATCATTTCCTCTTCTTTTCTGAAAGGACAATCATAATGATTCATTATCGGAGATATTATCGCTAATTCAGATATGCTGTGCCTCCAGCTTCAGTTTTGTGTTAGTATTCATTGTAGTTCAGTATATTATGTTTTATTGAAGTATGACTTTCAAGCTGCTGGCTATGCAGATGATCACAGAAGCTTTTCGAATGTTCTCATCCTTATTTAAATATGATGTGCTATGTAACAGATTACTAGAAAGTCTTATTAAAGTTTAATGGTTGATCTCTTTGAGCTTTAACAATTGAAAATAAAACTGAAATAATATACTGCAGATCTTGTTGGATCTTTAATAAATATTTTCATATATACTTGCAGATCCAGACGGCAATTCTTAGAGAGTATGTTTGTTATGAAAATATTGTGTTAGAGTTGATTTCTTACTTAGGTGAAAGACTGTGAAACTGTGATTAATCAATTGAAATGATTAAATAATTACATAATATATGAGCTTCTAAAAGAGAGAACTGAATTTAAATAGTCCAAAGAATTTAAATAAACATGCTATCTTAGCTTCACCATGAAAAGTAAAATACAGGTTTTATCATTTGGGTAAAAAATATGGGACTGATGTTCCTCATCTATAGATGAGTATAGTTTCTTTGATTAAGATGTAAGAAGTATTAACAACTAATCAGATCAAACATACTTTTGCTGCTAATGGAAAAATAAAACCTGCAGTGTTACCTCTTTGTTTAATTTTCACAACAAGGCTAAAATTGCAAATTTATAAAAAACAAAAAAAGTATATTTTACATTACATTTTAAATTGTTTAAAAATACTGTGTATTGCACTATGAATTAAATACATAATCCTTGCTGACACAGCATGCACTGCTGTGCAAATTACTCTGGTCATTTGAGATGGCTTCAAATTTCTATCAATTAATTAGAGATATAAGGTACTACTCACTTGTTCAACAGAATAATGGATGTTTTTCTCTCTCAAAGGAAGACTTAAGAAAGCTTGAAACTAGTCAGAACAAACTCATTTCTATTTCTATTTTTTATTTTTTTGTTACCTCAGAGAAATAAAACCTATAATGTAATCATTTTGCTTCTCCTTCATTGGACACAAAACTCGGCTTGCGAAGACCTGTTGGGGCAAGCGAAAGCAAAATTGTGATGGCACCTGTGCCCAGCGTCACCTTCCTGGCACTTGTGCTGGTGGCATGTAAAATACACCATTTTAAGCGTGGCCGTTGCCAGTACTGCCTGACTGGCCTTTGTGCCAGTGGCACGTAAAAGCACCTACTACACTCTCAGAGTGGTTGGCATTAGGAAGGGCATCCAGCTGTAGAAACCCTGCCAAATCAGATTGGAGCCTGGTCTAGCCATCTGGTTCACCAGTCCTCAGTCAAATCGTCCAACCCATGCCAGCATGGAAAGCGGACGTTAAACGATGATGATGATGATGATGATGATTATGGTGAGATTACAATCATATGATAATTTTTTGAAACTCAAAATAACTTATATTTCAAATTGTCAAAAAATGCACTGTATTGCATAATGGATTTACTCATCTAAAGATGTTCCATTATTTGTGCCAGTTCACTGCCTTTTGTTAAGTTGATATTGATTTCTGTCAGAGGAAAAAGTTCTCAAATTTTATGAGGTTGGTATAGTTGATTAAATTGCTCAAGTACTTGACTGGCAATTTTATTAAATTAATCTCAAATAGATGATAGACCTTGAATTCAGACTGAAAAGGGTCATAGAATTTTGTCCAATGCTATGATGATTTTATCAATCTGCCCCAATTAAAACTGAATTCATACATTAGAACAAAATTATGAATTTGTAGGTGTGGATCAATTTAGTTCAATTAGTATTTAATCAACCCTGGTGAGATAAAATACAATGTCAGCTACTAACAAGATTTGAACTCAAAACAAAGAAGGGTGAAGCTAAATGGTGGAATATATTTAGTTAGACACTCCATCATTTCTGTCAAGTATTTTAGAATCCATTTAGACATTCATTTTAAACTCAAATGCCATGTAGAGTAGAGAAAATTGCTGTCTGTATCTCATAAAAATCTCAAGCAATTGTAGATTCTTTCATTTTTTTTTTCTACTTTAGACTGAAATTCTTCTTCCTGCCTTGATGAAGTATTTAAACAATTGTTTGTTTGTGTCAGCAAATAATGCATCAATAAATTACATGTTGAGAATGTTACATTCAATCATATTCAATAAGCAGTCTTAAGATTGTCAAAGATTGCTGTGCAAACATTCACAAGCTAAATATTGACAAGAGAATAATGTTTAAAAATCTTATAACGTCTTAGAAGTGACACTGTCATATCTCTTGTTTCTGTTTCTAACCTTTATATGAATATATTTTATACAAATCTTCCTATTAAGGACTTGACTCGATTAACCCTTGACTTGACATCATTTTCCAACCAGAGATTTCCTGACAAGGTAATTTCTTATTGTATTTTAACATAATGAAATACCACTTTTTTCCCTAGCTGATTGCTGTCTCACTTACATAGATATGTTCAAACACCAAAACAAACAGTTACTTACTGTCCAGTTACTCCTCCCATAACACAATATATGTCACCAGTACTTAGCAATGCTTTGATAGGAACATAGGGTTTCTAAAGAAATGTATATCACTTTATAGAGATGACCAAATAATCATATAATCTCAGAACTGGATACTTCATAATATTTTGTTTCCATCTTTCATAGTTTTCAGTTCAAAACCAGCTGCAGTTAATTTGACATTTTGTCATTCTAGATTCAATAATACAAGTACCAGTAAGTGATTTGGGATCAGAAAAATAAAACAAAAACAAAACAAAAAAAAAATCTGCTATACTATCTCATCTTCCAAAACTAACCTTGTTCCTGAGAGAGTAATCAGTATTCATTCAAATATTCATTCAAATGCAAAAAAAACAACAAAAACAAAAAAAAAACAAGACATCACAAGAGAAACAACTTCATAAAATGTTGTATGCTACAAAGTTCTCAATCTTTCAATTGGCTATAATGAGAAAAGAAGTATAACTAGAAAATAATGTTTATCATTCTCATTAGATGCCATATTCTCTTGAAATTTCCTAAAACAAATAACATATCTATATCTGAATGGTTGTGCTGAGAGTGAATAGTGAGTAAGTATTTGGTGCTGTCTACATATCATTGCAAGTTAGACAGTCATCAGCTGGGGAAAAAAAAAACGGAAAAAAAAACAGTATTTTGTTATGTTCCTTATGTAGTAAGAAAATGATCTTGTCAGAAAATCTGCAGTACGAAAATAATGTTGCATCAAATGTATTAGGGATGATGCATATGCTGAAACAGCTTCATCAGAGTCTTTTTTGTTTCTTTTTTAGTCTTGTAGATATGAATCTGTTTAAGATATACCACATGGTCATATAGTAAGGAGCTTGCTTTGCAGCCATGTGATTTTGGGTTCAGTTCTGCTGTGTTGGCACTAAAGCCTTGACAATGAATTTGGTAATTGGAAGCTGAGAGGATGCTGTGTAAATACACACACACACACAAACACACACACACACACACATAAATATATACATAGAGAGAGAGAGTGTGTGTGTTTCAAGTGGTGTACAGATATTGTATATTAAGAAAAAGGAAGTAGCCAGAATTTTGGATAATGTGCATGCACGTGTGTGTGTGCGTGCGTGTGTGTGTCTTTGTGTTATTTCTTTACTACCCACAAGGGGCTACACCCAGAGGGGACAAACAAGAACAGACAAATGGATTAAGTCAATTATATCGACCCCAGTGCGTAACTGGTACTTATTTAATCGGCCCCGAAAGGATGAAAGGCAAAGTCGACCTCAGCAGAATTTGAACTCAGAATGTAGCGGCAGACGAAATACCATTAAGCATTTCGCCTGGCATGCTAACGTTTCTGCCAGCCCGCCATCTTTGTGTTTGTTCTATCTTTGCTTGACAACCAGTGCTGGTTTGTTTGTATCCTTGTAACTTGGCAATTCAACAAAAGAGAATAATGGATTAAGTACCAAGCTTAAAAATAAGTATTGGGGTCGATTTGCTTAACTAAAACACTTCAACACAGTGCCCCAGCAAGGCCACAGTCCAATGACTGAAGATGAAAGATAAAAGAATGAGTGTGATATCTATGCATTTCCCAGAGGTATTAACAGAATAATTCAACTGAAAATTACTTCAGTTAGGATTTGAAACCTGCTTATGAACTTATCTGTTTGTACTTAACACTATTCTACTATACTCATGGCATTCAACCCAATGAAGGAGTCTCACTATATATGGTTGCTCAAACTGCTAGGAATAACAGCAAAATCTTCCTTCATTCAATCAAACCCCACTGTCTTTAATAAAGGAATCTACATTAGACAATGTTTTCTCTGATATGATAAAGTTAGATTGCATTTGATCATAGGTCTGACGATGGTGACCATGGTATTGATGTCCAGCAGTGTTTAGTCTCATAACCCAAACAGGTAACTGGATCACTATTATCATCATCATCATCATTCTTGTATGGGTTGAAGAATTTGACAGGTGCTGGGGAGCCAGACACCTGTACTGAGTTCTACCGTCTGCGTTGTCATGGTTTCTATTGCTGGATACTCTTCCTAGCACCAGCCACTTTACTGAATGCTTTTTACATGGAACCAACATCAGTGAGGTCACTGAAAATCCTGTTAACATTTTGCAGTGGTTGAAAGTGGGTATACTGCTGATGTAATGCCCCAGTGCTTTCTCCAGTTCCACAAGAGGAATCAAGCTAACAGACTTGCCACTGATGGCATTGTTGTACCAACTTAGATTTAGGTGAACATGCTTCTTGAAACTTAAGTATCTTAATCACAGGCATAATACAGTAGTTGTGAAGGTGGGGGTACAACCTTGCAACCACCTCTATTAAGGTTGAAGATTATTTTCTCTGTGGTTTGATATTGTTAAAGAAAAAGAAACTATTATTGTATCATTTAACTTTTACTGTTTCAATCATTGGACAACTTTCATGTTGGGGCACTATCTTAAAGAGTTTTAGTCAAACAAATTGAGCTCAGTACTATTTTTTCAAGCCTGGTCCTGGTACTTATTTTATCAGTCTCATATGCTGAACTGCAAAGTTACAAGAGACATAAACAAACCAATAACAGTTGTCAAGCAGTAGTGGAAGACAAACACAAAGATATACACACACACACGTATACACAGATACATTCATAGATGTATGTGTGCATATATATATATATATATATATAAAATAAGAAAATAGAGATAAATCAATCAATAATTATATTTATTAATTACAAAAATAGACATAATCTCTTGAATATTAAATCTACTGTGCCCAGCGTCACCCAGCGTCGCCTTCCTGGCACTTGTGCCGGTGGCATGTGTAAAGACATTCGAGCGAGATCGTGCCAGTGTCACTGGACTGGCTCTTGTGCAGGTGGCATGTAAAATACACCATTTTGAGCATGGCCGTTGCCAGTACCACCTGACTGGCCTTCGTGCCGGTGGCACGTAAAATCACCCACTACTCTCTCGGAGTGGTTGGCGTTAGGAAGGGCATCCAGCTGTAGAAACTCTGCCAAATCAGATTGGCGCCTGGTGTAGCCATCCGTTTCACCAGTCCTCAGTCAAATCGTCCAACACATGCTAGCATGGAAAGCAGACGTTAAACGATGATGATGATAATGATGATGATGATTTAAAATAATAGGTAAGAAACCAGTAAATTCCTTGGATATTATTATTCCTTAATGAGGCTTACTTAACCTCTAAATGAACTTACATATAAATATATATATATGTACGGCAGGCTTCTTTCAGTCTCCATATACTAAACTCACTCACAATGCTTAAGGCAAGCCTGGGGCCATAGTAGAAGATACTTGCCTCAAGATACCATGCAGAGGAACTGAACACAAAACCATGTGGTTGGAAAGCAAACTTCTTACCACACAGCAATACCAGTACCTATAACAACAATTTCTTTACTAAACATTTCAAAAAAGAAAGAGAACAGTTCTTTGATTATGAAAAGCACAATTATAATTAATAAAGATATAGATTATTATTACTTAGTTTAGTGAAATTATCTCGTTCTTTTGTCACTTGGTATAAAATATGTTACTAATGAAATCTTACTGTGTCTGCACAATCATTTACTATTACTGAAATTGTGCCTAAGAATTATTGGATTACTTTTCACACTTTAGACTATGCAAGTCATCCTATCTAGTTTCCTTGCTGAATATCTAGTTTAGAGTTGTCTTTTATTTTCTTGTAATCTTCTGGAATAAGCCTCTTATATCAACCTTATTGCTATAAATAATGATTCTTCAGACCACTGTCAAGAAATGTTTTAGCCTGTAAATAAGCAAGATATTTCAAGTAAAAGATTTTATATATTTCTGGATTAAGCCTCCTTACATGTGTGAGTGTGCATGCGTGTGTGTGTATGTGTGTGTGTGTGTGTGTGTGTGTGTGTGTGTGTGTGTGTGTGTGTGTGTGTACATACACATACACCGCTGTGTAATTTTCTCTTCTACAGCATATATCATCCTTTTACAATCTAGCTAAGCCCATTTTCTCTCATGCAGAATATACAGCAGCACTTCTTTAATGGATATCCTTAAAAGTCACCGATTTTACAACCAATCAAATGCAATTTGAAGGAGAAGACAACTGAAATTTTCATTATCTGACAAGAGATTTAGCAAACTAAATGCATTAAACATATATATGCATGTGTGTATGTATCTGTAAATGTGTGTGTGAATAGGCAAGTAAAGTAGGGTTGATCAAATGTATAATGCTGTAAGTATCATCATTTTGTTTATTTTTTTTTTAGTTATATTTTATTTCCATTATCTTATATTTATTCAATCCTTACATCATATGATTAGCAAGAGGTTTAAATCTTAAATATTCTGACTCTGCATTGAAATCTCAGTAACATTGCAGTGCCCCCATTTTATTATCAGAATTTTAAACAAACAAAGAAATTATAGTTGTTATGCGATGTGGTTTGGTGTGGCGTGAAATATGGCTTTCATTTTGTATCCTCTTAATCACCTCATGAAAAGTGATTAAGGATTCTAATCCCTAATACCCTATGTTGTTGTTGTTGTTGCTGTTGTTTAGAGCCAGGTTAACCTTGATTGAAAGATTTATGATCAAAGGTGCTCCTGTCAAGATCAAACTGTCTTTTTAGTAGAATCTAGAACTACATTATGTAAAATACCCCTTCTTTCTTCAAAGCAATTCAGTGTAATTTTAGGAAAATCCAGATGCTACATAGTGGCTTCCATGTTGATGTTCCCATGGACACAGGCATGATTAATTAACCTTGCTTCCCAGCCATGTGATTTTGGGTTTTGAGCCTTGAGCAAGCATCTCCTAACATTGCTTTTGGTTTTGGTTGACTAATGTTTGGTGATTTAAGCTTGATGTTGCTGTTGTTTGTTTAATCCCAGATCACTCATGATTTAGAATATTTATGATAATTAGTATTCCTGCCACGACTATCATGTCTTTTATCTCTATGCGTTGGGAATCCCAAACCACATCATCTGATTATCTGATATGTTCCTTTAAGCCAGTAGGGTGTGATTTGAGGGAGGATTGTGTACTGTTTCTCACAGATCAGGCAATCATCAAGAACTCCACTCATTAAATTCATTATATATCTATGTACATATATATGTGTGTATGTGTATATATATATATATATATATATATATATATATATATATATATATATATATATATATATATATATATATATAGAGAGAGAGAGAGAGAGAGAGAGAGCGATAAGCACATACACATATATACACACACTCATATATATACATATATACACATACATATGTATATACATATACATATATACATATACACACACATATATATATATATATATATATATATATATATATATAACATATATATATATATATATATATATATATATATATATGTGCGTGTATGTGTATACATATATATACATGCATATGTGTATACATATATACATATGTATATACACGTATATAATATAGATATACATATACATAGATATATACATGTGTGTGTATGTGTGTGTGTGTGTGAGAGAGAGAGTGTATGTGAGCATAAATATATGTAAATATATGTATGTGTATATCATTTGCGAATGTACACTGGTAAAAGATACACACATCACTGAGAAAATCAATACAACCAGTGCATTCAAACAAAAATATCTTGCCGTATTTATTCCGCCTCAGCTGTGCAGACACTTCCTTGCCATTCTTACCATAGGAAATGCAATGAACCAGTGATTGCCCCTATGGAAAGTTATAACTAACGACGCTATTGTTCACTATATGCATGATACAAAAATGCAAAATAAATGAATAAAATATGTAGAAGCTTTGTCATTATCACATGTTATTTTATGAATTGATAGATGAGATATGAGAGGATAGATAACCAAATCAACAGAGTAACAGACAAAGTGAAAAAGTAGGTGGTCAATCGATATCTCACTGGTAACACTATGTTGCTTTCTTGCCCAGAGTACTTAATTCTTAAATGGTATGGGCTACCTATCTGTAAATAGGTACCACAAAGACGTAACAATTTGCTACAATGTGCAGTAACACTATTATAAAATTAGCATGTGTTTTGTAAGCTTTTAGAACAGACTTACATTTTTCCTAAGAATGTAATTTGCTAATACCAGCAGGTCTGGATTTATATACACAAAATGAAGATGAAATATTTGGTGATAGACCTATGATACAATGTCTTGAAGAACTGATCTGTTGTATGTGTTGTTGTGTAGCTTCAAAAGAAACATGATGGAGCAGATTTATATTCAAAGACACTCCAAACATGATCATCCTCTTTGTTTGTCAAGCAGAGTGTTGTTGGCACTCCATCGCTTACAACGTCGAGGGTTCCAGTTGATCCAATCAATGGAACAGCCTGCTCGTGAAATTAACATGCAAGTGGCTGAGCACTCCAAACACACGTGTACCCTCAACATAGTCCTCGGGGATATTCAGCATGACACAGTATGACAAGGCTGACCCTTTGAATTCCAGGCACAACAGAAACAAGAAGTAAGAGTGAGAGAAAGTTGTGGTGAAAGAGTACAGCAGGGTTTGCCACCATCCCCTGCCGGAGCCTCGTGGAGCTTTAGGTGTTTTCGCTCAATAAACACTCACAATGCCCGGTCTGGGAATCGAAACCGCGATCCTATGACCGCGAGTCCGCTGCCCTAACCACTGGGCCATTGCGCCTCCACCAAGCAGAGTGTAGCAAGCTAGCATTACACAATGTGGTATCCAGACAAGTTTGGTTGCTACTTTCAGCAGATCAAACAACTATACAGAAGCTCCCTCATAAGTTCCAGTTAAATGTTTTGATCAACAATGATAATTTTTCTTATGATTATTTTCAAAAGGATGATGACAAGGTTTTTTTTCCCTCTTTAATTTCTATTTTGTTGTTTGTTTACTTTTGTTTTCATTCTACTTTTCTCAAATTAAAATTTTTTCAAATTCATAGAAAAAAGTGTGTTTTCATTAATCGAAATTAGGGAGTGGAAATCCGAAATCGAAATTTGAACTCAAATTGAAATTCAAATAAATCAATTGCCAGTCGTTGAGTTGTTAATTATATCAAAAGGTTTTGACATAATTAACAATTTAATGACTTGGAACTATTTTTTTGTTTATTTTTTCATATAAAAGATTTTGAAATATTTCTGAAGAATTTCCAATATGCATTGAGAGTGTTCTCATGTTGTGCGATGCAATGGTATAAGAAGAAAGGTATGATGGCTGAGTAAATAAGGTAAATAAGGTCATGGGTTCAAAACTCTACTGTGGACATTTTATTTATTCTTTTATTACTGTCTGTCATTGTCCTGTGGCCATGTTAGGCTCCTACCATTTAACATTTTATTCTGTCCCATTGATTCTAGAATATATTTCATCCTGGTATTTATTTTATTGATCTCTAATATATCAAATGGCTGAGGCATATATTTCAAGTGAAGGGCCACAACCTGACACAGGTAAACAAAAATTGCTGGCTTTTCATTGTTTCCAACTGCAACCACATAATTCTTCTTCCTACACCAAATGAAACATGTAAATTTTATACTCTACATACACACACATGCTTGTACACACACATACACATACACTTATAAACATACATACCTACATACAAATACATCGACACCTTTGGCAATATGCTGTACTTGAGAAGAACAATCAAGCCAAGAGAGATCATAGTCGTGGCTGATGCTGGTGTCACATAACTAGCACCCATGCCTGTGGCACGTAAAAAGCAGCTTTTGAGTGTTGGTTGTTTGAGTGTTCTTCCCCATCTTAAACCATTTCCATTACACATTTTCTGCCTCCACTTACTGTCTCCACCAGTCATCTCCTCTCTGTTCCTTCTTATCCATATTGTTCACCACCATTAACACTTATTTTGTCTGCTATTACTCTCAATACCCTCAAATACTTACTGCAACCCCTGCCTCTGAGCCTCTCCTATATTTCTCTCCATCATTTGCCTCAGTCACCTCTACCCAGCTTAATTTATGCAAAGTTTATCAAATATACAAAACTCACACAGAGCATATCTATTTCAACTTAAGAACAACATGGGTTTTTAAATATCCAGTGGGATTTTAAATCACAACGTCTAGAGATGCTATTGAAGTTTCTATAGGATATTGGGACTTATCTATTATTAACCTAGACAGTTTGCTTTCAGTTACTCCAAAGTTTTACTTGTTTATGTTTCAGACCATACTGTGATACAACAAAATCCTTTTTAGTTGGTATTAGTAATGTCAGTACTTAGTCTTGTACTTAATCTGTTGATCTCTGCTTCTAAAAAGATTAAGCAGTCCTTAGCATAAATGTATGTAGCCTAAAACCCATAATGAACATTTGTCTAATACATTAATTTACACTGATACACACATACATATATGAATACAATCACCCCTTCACACACACAACACATATGCAAAACAAAATCCCACAAATATATTTACGATGGGATGGGCTTCTGCACACTTTCTTTGCTAAACAAATGAGGCTGAAAAGTTACCCACAATGCCTTATGGTGAAACAGAACCTAGGGCACCATGGCTGCAAATCAATCTTCTTAACTACATAACAGGCTTTATTAGAAAATTCAAGCATTAATAAATAAATGAATAAATTAAGCAAAAAGCTGATGACTATGATACATTTTTATAAACAATATTTGTAGCAATAATTTGAAAATAACAAAAATCCTTGTGGGAATTTAACCACACACCACTTGGAGAGCAGATGCATTGCTTATTCATTTACACCACAGGGACTTCACAATTTCCTACTCTCAGATTAAGAGGCCAACGGAAGTGAGAGCTAGCTAGTTTATATTCCCATCAGTGGCTTTGCTTTTATTTTTTCCCTTTCTCTTGAATTTTATTGAAGTGTATATCATTTGATAAACAAATATACATACACACATGCATACAGACACTCATACATATATGTATATATATATACATATATGTGTGTATACACACACACACATACATACATAGACACATGCACACACACACACACACACACACACACACACAAATATACATATATAATTGTCACGAAAAGTGACTAGGGTGTTAAAAAACACCTATATCGCTAGAAATAAGAGCTAAAATGCTCTAATTCTATAGCTAACATACATGAATGAAAATATACACTAACAGGGACCATAACTGGTCAGTATTTTTCAGACAATTATGGTCCCTGTTAGTGTATATGTATTCATTCATAGCATTAACTACAGCATTAGAGTGTTTTAGCTTTTATTTCTAGTTACTTTTAGTGTCAATTATAATTCTCCTTTTTGATGAAACGTTGCAACCTGCTGTTTACATTAACTTTATAATATACATACATACATACATACATACATACACACACACACACACACACACACACACGCACACACATGCACACATTCAAACATATTTTTCAGGCAAAAGAAAAGAGCATTCAATTCATGATATAGAGTATATATTCACTGAAAATCTATTGATGATTCATTCCATTCTGGTTTGGGTTTGCACATGTTAGGTAGAGATATCGTTAGGGCAATATTTAGTGAATAATTGAAGCTGTGACTACAACACATCTTTAACCAATTTGAATTAGCTAAGCTGATTCTCATTGGACAAACCCAGTTATGTGGTCAAAAATGTGGTAAGTCAGAAATATTGCTGGCCGGATTGCTACATATAAAGAAATTATCAATTTCAAGCCTAGAAAACTACTCTATGATACTTGTTTATACTTTATGATATTTGTTAGATTATATCTAATCTATATTTACATAATATTGCTGACTGTCTTTATTGTGGTCTTTTTAATGACACAAATCCTTTCAGGTGTGTGGTGTTTTAAAGTATGAGAGATCTTTATAGATAATTCCCCATGTTGTTGGCAGATATTCCAGGACTTGTTGTCTGCTGAATTGCAGAAAACTTTGGACAAAGATATGAAGATTTTCATTGTTCTTTGATCCGAATGAGTGTAGATGCTGGTAATAATAATTTTTGAAAGTGTTCACAGTAAGTCCCTGTAATATATTTCACCACAATACAAGGGTGTTACAAATACTCAAAACATTACTGCTTTGGAAAGACAGGATTCCTTGAATAGGAGCAGGTAAATGATTTCTGTCAGGCACACACTAGTTGCTGTAAGCTTGTGTACTTGTATTGTTTCAGTTGCATTGTGCCATCAAGAAAACAACATCCTGCAAGCACAATTGCTACTTTTCTGTGTTTGTAATTGGTTAAAATGACTGTTTTGACATGTTTTACTTTCAACACACAATCTTACGTCAAGCTACTTACCAAACATGTACAACTTCAAAATATGTGTGTGTCTGTATGAAAGAGTGAAAGTGAGTGTGTGTAATATATATGTGATATACATACACATGATATTTCTATTATATATATGTATGTATCTATATGTGTGTGTGTGTGCGTGTGTGTGTGCGTGTGTGTGTGTGTGTGTGTGTGTGTGTGTGTGTGTGTGTGTGTGTGTATATATTATCATCATCGTTTAACGTCCACTTTTCATGCTAGCATGGGTTGGACGATTTGCCAGTCCTCAGTCAAATCGCCCAACCCATGCTAGCATGGAAAGTGGACTTAAATGATGATGATGATATATATATATATATATATATATATATATATATATATATATATATATATATGCATGTATGTATGTATAATTAGATAGAGATAGATAGATAGATTAGAAAGAAAGAATGAATGAGCAAAACAGGGTCTCACTTTAGAGCATGTAATTTATCATTCAAATATATAATTACTGAGTAGTTAGATTAGATTAAATAAGGGATTAATAAATAATGTGTAAAGCTGTTTCTTAGAATATCTGTGCAAATGGTGCATAGATTATTGAGCAAAGATTTCCATATAAGCCAACTATTCCATCTTCAGAGAGGAATAATTAAGGAATATCCTTAATAAAGGATATTAGTTATCAACACCATCATTGAAGAATTAAGGAACATCCTTAGTAAGATAATAGTAGTTCGTCTACAGCACCTTTGTTTCAGTTGCAGTTCAAGTTGGAATTTTAGTGGTAAACCAACCCA
Source organism: Octopus bimaculoides (assembly GCF_046866305.1). Taxonomy (NCBI): domain Eukaryota; kingdom Metazoa; phylum Mollusca; class Cephalopoda; order Octopoda; family Octopodidae; genus Octopus; species Octopus bimaculoides. The sequence goes on along the minus strand of NC_142931.1, from coordinate 67,326,750 downwards.
AGCATTTACTCTACATACTTATTTCATTACATCATTAGACAGAATTTTTCATTTATATATATATATATATATATATGTATATATATATACACACACACACACACATGCACACATATATATTGAATAATAAAACTGTTCATTGTTCATCAATATTTTTTCTCTATTCAGTTATATGTATGCTCATGAACATGTACACACACTCACACACACCCATACACACACACACACACTTGCATACACACACACACACACTTTCACACATACACTTTCCTTATCATGAGTTTCTGCTTAGCATTTTAAAACTTGAATGGCTATGGATGTATCTGTCACTTCTTATAGTTAGTTCAAAGAAAAGCGGAAGAAAAGTACATTTCTCTGGCTTTATTTCATAATTCCGTCATTCTTTTTAATAGACTTAAAAAGGTAGTGAAATCACTGTTTGGAAATCAAAATAATTTGCTGAAATTCTTTTGAAGTTTTCATGTCTTGCTTTTATTGTTTTTTTTTTGTTTATTTATATCGTTTTTCTTTTGTTTTTGTTTTTTATAACTATTTTCTGTCAAAAAATGTGATTTATATTTTAATAACAAGATTACAAACTCAGTGTTGCAGAATGTAGAGTATGATACCATCTTTAGTTTGTCACTGAACGGTTAATATAACATTTCCATCACCTGTACCTGATTTCAGTTTTTTTCTTTTTATCTTCAAATTTTTTTCTTCTTCCCAGTAAATATTTTTCACAGCCAGATTTTTTTCATGCACATAGGCTATATGGATACAGCAATTTAAACATGTGCATAACTTGTTGCAAGCAGATGTTTTACAGTTATTTGCTATTTTCCTCACCTAATACTTAACTATATTGCTGCAATAATATCATAATAGGATACAAAGTACAATATTAGAATCTGATATCAAAGTACAATATTAGAATCTGATATCTATGGTTAGGTGTTCCAACTGTGACCATCCCACATATTTTCTGTACTACACCACTGGAATACATACTTTCTTTTTTCAAGATGTCATGAGAGAGATGTGGGAGAGGTGGTTGCTCATTTTAGCAGACCAAACTACACAGAGATCCCTTGTTGGACTCATAAGTTCTAAATATGCTGAAAGGTGTGTTGATGTGACCCACTTGTATTTTTGTTTTGTCTTTATTTTTTCCAGATAAAGTACATCTAACATTGATTTATCCAATGTGTCCTTTCAGTTTTAAGATGGTAGTATTTGATATAAGGGAGATTAGACTTCTATTTCTAGTAAGTGATAATGTGGAGACTCTTTCTCTCACACATTGGCTCAGTGCATTATGTATTTTGGTGGGTAAAGAGTTGCATTAGTTTAACCACTCTGCTTATTGCTAATGAAATATTTGTTATTTTTTCATTGCTTAGTTTTTGAGGGAAAAAAAAATGAAATGTATGGGTTGATGATATTTTATAACAGTAGTAATTTACTCACTTCATAACAGCATGAAATTATCTAATTCTGTGACATATCTCGAAAGACTGCATTAAAGAAATGTAGACTATAAAGAATTTAGTACTCATATGGCAAGATTAATATTGGAGCTGGAGTTAAGCCAAGAAACTAAGTGTCACGTCTGTAGAGATTTCTATGAATTCACAGCTAGATTGCTATTTACAAAACAAAAAATAAATAGATAGATAGATAGATAAACAAACAAATAAATAAATAAACAAATAAATAAATAAATAAATGTCACAAGTACTCAGACATTTGGAATAGAAATGCAAATATTCTATCCCTTGCTCTCTGCTGCTTACCATTACTTCTAACACCATCGCCATCATCTTGGAATGATGAAAGTTTAGTACTGAAAACATCTCCCAGAAAGTAAAATGTCTCAATTCAGATAAAGAATCAAAGAAATGGGACTATTTAAAGGAGAAAAGAAGGAGGGGGAAAAAATGGTAAAAAAATGCATCAAAGGAGAGGAAGGAGGGAGTGAGTGAATGAGTGAGAAAAAGGAGTGAAGAGAGGGAGAGAAAGAGGATAAAATTACCAGTAAAAGATCAAAGAACAAAGTGTGACTCTTTATACCTTTTTTTCTTTTTCATTTTGTATGCTAAATATATTTCCCTGATAAACTAGCTAACAAACTTGGTTATCAAATTAAGGTAAACAAAAATAAAAATAGAGTAAATGAAAATATTGAAAAAAAAAATAGAAAAAGAACAATGATAGGAACAAGATCTATATATTAAACTAGCACCATAAAAAAAATAGGAGATGGGAGGAACCCTCTGCCCCCGCCCCCCTGCTTCCTTCTAAATAAACAGCCAAATATCATCATCTTGACACCAACAACATCAACAAAATCCAAACAAGATATAAATAAATATTAAATAGCACCATGAAAATGGTATTGGAGATGGGAACTCCAACAACACCACCACCACCAAGAAAACAACAAAAACACAACCAAAAGTATTTTGACACTGCCACCACCACCAACAACAACAACAAAATCCAAACAAAATATAAATATTTAAGTAACACCATGAAAAGGAAGTGCAGGCAGAGAGAGAGAAAGAGAGAAAGTAAGAAAAACTCCTCTACCCCTATATCTTAAACAAATAAGTAAAACAAGCAAAAATCTTTTTTGACACCACCACCACCAGCAGCAGCAACAATAACAAGATCCATACCATTTGAAAAAGAAGAAAGAGATGAAATGAAAATAAACATATGTAAATATATATATATATATATATATATATATATATATATATACACACACACACACACACACATATATATATATATATATGTATATATACATATACATATGTATACATACATATATATATATATGCATATATATATAAAACATACATATATGTATATATACATATATATATATATATATATATATATATATATATATATATATATATATATATATATATATATATATATATATATATATATATATATATATACACATATATATATATACATATATATGTATGTTCATATGTGCATATATGTGTATATTTATATGTATATGTATATATGATTATATATATATATGTGTGTGTGCGTATGCATGTATATATATATATTAAATGTATGTACACATGTGCGATATCATCCTGAAGTAAGTCATTTCTTGTGAGATACCATCATAGAAATTTTCAAACATACATTTCTAATAAAAATAACTCTCAGCATAAATTTAGCATAAATTTCTACTAAAACTCACCGATTCGCAAGACCAACTTTCACAGCAAAGAATTAATAACACTATCTGAAGAAACATGTCAAATAGAGCATGTAGAAAAAGTGTTTGGATAGAATTTGATTTATTTGTGTGTGCATGTATGTATGTATGTATGTGTATGTGCATTTGTGTGTATGTGTGTATGCAGGTGTAAGTTTGTGTGATATAGTAAATGTGTATATGTAAGGTCCATGATAAATCAGTGTATGACTTTATGATTGGGTTCTTCCGTATATTTATGTGTATGCACACATACATGTGTCTGTCTGTATTTGTGCTTATGTGTCTTGTGCATGCATGCTTGTATGTGTATGTATGTGCATAGATCTGATTCAATGCCTCTGCATTTGCACCTGTCTTTATTTGTATATGCATGTATTTGAGTGTGCCTGTGTTAATTCATATGTGTATTGCATTATTACGTGCATAAAAGATAGTGAGAAATATAGGGAGACAATGTTCATGTGGTGTGCAAAATGTTTCCTTATCCTTATGTGTATGAGTGTATGTCTGTGTGTGTGACTTTGTGTGGTAATCAAAGCTGAATATGATATACATGTCTCTGGTTTGGAGTTTTATTACTGTTGTTCTTTTATTTCCATAGCCAAATATGTCAGGCTAAAAATAGAAACTAAATCCGAAGCATTAATACAATATCTATTTACATTGAGATATTGTACAGATAAAAAAATCACAAGCAAACATCTCTCTCTCTCTCTCTCTCTCTCTCTCTCTCTCTCTCACAGCTCTTTCTGCCAGTTTTAGCAACTAGATGATAGGGTTGTTATTGGTTTTGTTTATTCTATACTTTTTAAATTGTATTCCTTAAACTCAAAAGAAAAGATAAAGAAGGCTAACAAATAGAATTTAAGCTCATGTGTCATGAAAAAGACAGCAACCATATGTATCTGTATCTTCCTCAAGAGTAAAAGGTGAGAGACATAGTAACAGTTACAGAGTATCTAGGTGAATAAAACAGGCAACAGAGTGACAGAATCATTGAAGTGTTGGACAAAATGGCTCTGACATATTTGTTCCAACACTTAACATTTTGACTTTGAATCCCACAAAGGCCAACTTTATATTTCATCCTTCTGGTGACAATAAAATAAAGCAACCCTCCAGGTTAGTAAATTGATAGAATCATTTATTGCATTGGACAAAATATCTTGTGGTTAGTATGACTTCTGGCTCTTTATATTGTGAGTTCAAGTCTTGTTGAGGTCAATTATGTATTTCATCTTTCTTGAGCAGGGGTCGGAAAACTTCTGATATCATTGATCTCTTTGTGGAATCTTTGATAACTTACTGACCCAGATCATGTAAATTTATAAAGTGAAATTAAAAATGTAGAATTAAGGGAAAATTTCTTGATTTAAAAGCAATAATTCCATCATTCTTTTGTGTCACTACTACTTTTTAATAAGAAATGTTTTAAGAAATTTAACAAAAATGCAAAGTGAAATTGACAAAGAACAATAAAAATTCAGTCATATATTATATTGATACAGTCAGAATACTTAATGTGAAACATCTGTTCAGTGAATATTAGTTATTGCATCAATATTTGGCTGGAAATCAGTGTGTTTTAGTTTTAAATTACCATCCTCATCCAGATTCATTCCGTTTCTCTCTGTTAAAAGTGAATTTGCATGGCTAAAACTCACTTAACTATACAGAAACTTGGAAATATAAAATAAAAGGATTCACCAGCTGCACTAAGCCCGAGGTATTTATTTTCGGTATTCATATTGCTTCAGTAATTTACTCAGACTTTTGTTTTTAAATAAAAATTCAGCTTTAAGATCCATACACATATCAAAGAGCTCATCTTGTAACTTGGACTCAATGTTTGCATCTTCTATTTCCAAGTCAAACAGCTAGTTGACATCATACACTGTTTTATCATAAACCTTACATATACACACAAATGTATGCCAGCAACACGATCATCTTAAGTATTTTGCATTTCTATATTGAATTTCAGATGCACCTTTGTAAATAGAATCTTATTCATCATCATCATCATCATCATCGTTTAACGTCCGCTTTCCATGCTAGCATGGGTTGGACAATTTGACTGAGGACTGGTGAAACCGGATGGCTACACCAGGCTCCAATCTGATTTGGCAGAGTTTCTACAGCTGAATGCCCTTCCTAACACTGGAAAAAACAGCTTGCTGATAATTCAGCACCTCTAATGCTCAAAACTGTTTTAAGTGTTTATGAAATCCTGGGACAACCACATAGACTACTTTGGACTACTTTGTCAATCCCTGTTATAGGGTTTATTAAATACAGAATCAACCCAGAGTGGGATACTGGTTAAATCATTAGAACATAGGGCAAAATACTTTGCAGTTAGTATTTGTGCTGGTTCTTTATATTGAGTTCAAATCTTGCTGAGGTCAACTTCACCAGTCATCCTTCTGGGGTCTATAAAATAGAGTATCAATTCAGAGTAGTAGGGTTGACAGAATTATTAGAACACAGGACAAAATTCCTTGTGGTATTTGTTTTGTTCTTTATAGTTCTGAGTTCAAACCTTCTGGTTGATGAAACGTTTGCCAGTACACTGAAGGTAAATGCTTAGGTAGATGTTTCTGAAAACAGGAATTGAACTCAGTACTACAGAGCAACGAAACATAGAGTGGATATCCAGTGCTCTCAGTGTTTACAGCAGCAAAATATACCACCTTGCAGTACCTGATGGAAAGAATTTGTAAGTTACATATCAAGAACAATGCATTAAAAGGAAGATATGAACTGCTGAACTCTTGGTATTAAAAGACTTTATCAAATTAGACGTCCATGCTTATATATTGGACTCTCTTTTGCTTGTTCTATTTGATAAGACACCAAAGATCAATCGGACAGTTTGGCAGGATTACTTTACTCTTTCTAGAGTAACCTTCCTAGGACCATATCTTGTCCTATGATGCAATACCTCACATTTTATGACTTTTATTTAAAGGTTTTTCAAGTTATGTACCAAACAACAACTTATCTCTTTTGTTAACATATTTCAGTTAAACTACACTGCTTTTGTTTCAATTAATATTTGAAAACAAGGAAAAATTTAATAAAATAGTTTAATAAAATAGTTTTGCCAGTGTTTGAAACATAAATTAACATGAAATTTAAACGGGAGGTTTTAAGTGAGATCAATTTAAAACAGAAAGCTTCTATCACAGGATCAGGAGTGATCACAAGCAGACTGGTATCAGCAGGGTTTTACTAAATCCCTGAAAATTCTTGATTATTCTCAAAATTAATTGAAATATATGAGCGGTGTATTTCACCAAAATTTGATAAAAGGTTAAAGCATGATTATTTTATCAAAAGAAAAACACTGCATATTAAAATTTATTGATGCAATTTTTTTGGTAATAGTTATCGATAACCCTGTTTCCTATAGAAATCTTGGGCTTAAAATTAGAGCATACGCTACAAAATCAATCAATCCTGATGTTTATTTATGATAAATAATTTTGTTCAGTGTTCTTTCTCTCCTTCTTTCTTTCACTTCTTTTTGGTTGAAACCAAGAATAAAATTCCTTTCATTTCTATAAAATAAGTATTAGAAATATACTGGGGTCAGAATTATAAACAATAGTTGTGTTTAGAGTAGAGTTCCACATACGTAATATAATTTAGTTGTAAAACTGACATTATTTACACGGTCAGTAAACAATATCTCTATCTAGAATGTGTTTAAAATCTAAAAGTAACAAACAAGAGAGATAAATCCAATAAAATCAATTATTTTTGGAAATTTTCAGAAAATAAAGACAATGCAGATGAGAATGGATTTTGTCCAACCAAAATAAAGCACAGCCATGGCTGTATGGTTAAGAAGTTTGCTTTCCAGCTACATGGTTATGAGTTCATTCTCACTGCATGGCAGCTTGAGCAAGTGTCTTTTACTATAGTCTCCATATCAACCAAAGCTTTGTGAGTGGTTCTGGTAGATGGGATCTGAAATAAATCAGATGTGTATATGTGCATTTGTGTATCCTTCTGAGCATGTGTGAATGTGTGCATGTGTGTTTCCCTATCATGGCTTCATGTGACAGTTGTAAATGAGCATCACCATCATACAAATGGTATCCACTGTTTTCAATCTTCTAGGCAAATATGTCCTACCACGGAGAAATATTATGAAGCTTGGAAACTGGTGAGGGATAGAGAAATTAAGGGCATCTTACCATAGAAACTCTGCCTGAACAAATTCTGTCTGATCCATGCAAGCCTGGAAAAGTGGACATTAAAATGATGAAGATAATGACAATGATGATGGTGGGGAGGTAATATGATGATGATGATGATGATGATGATGATGATTTTAATAATTTACTTAATGAATGTTAGGTGCAGGTGTGGCTTTGTGGTAAGAAGTTTGCTTCCCGACCACATGGTTCCAGGTTCAGTCTCACTGCATGTCACCATTGGCAAGCATCTTCTTCTATAGCCTTGGGCTGACCAAAGCCTTGTGAGTGGATTTGGTAGATGGAAACTGAAAGAAGCTTGCTGTGTGTGTATATATATATATATGAGGGTGTATTTTTGTGCAAGTGTTTGTCTCCTACCACAGTTTGACAAATGGTGTTGGCATGTTTATGTACACCTAACTTAGCGGTTCAGCAAAAGAGAGCAAAAGAATAAGTACCAGGCACCAGGTTTTACAAAACATACCAAGTACTTGGGTCAATTCATTCAACTAAAATTCTTCAAGGCATGGCCACAGTCTAATGACTGAAACAAGAGAAAGAAACCAAAGTGCTTTCATCCAAATTTGTTGCCCTAACCCGTTAGTATTCAGATTACTCTGCCAAATGTAATGCTTATTTATTCACAGTGTTTTGAATTAATTACACATTATTTTGTAACTTCAAAACTTCAATGAAGTGATTATTTATTATAACAATGATGTTGTAGGGTAGGTGTGAGAGACCAGATCTGATTGATCTGAACATAAAACAGGCAGAATATTTGGGCCAGATACAACCGGTTTCTCAGCCAAAGGGTTAAAATAGGGAATATAAACTTTTATGACAAAATTATTGCCCCCCATCTTTTTTCTTTCTTTTTTTTTTTGGTATGAAGAGAGTAATAATTATCCTTGTTCCATGATTTCAATATAGTAATTTATTTATTTATTTATTTGTTTACTACTTTGTATTAATTTTTTCTATGCTTGCATGATTGCTGGATTATTTATTTGCTGAAGCAATTATTTTTACAGTTGAATGCCTTTCTTATTGATAACTATTCAACTATGAAATAGGAATGAAACCTCATTTTTGTTTTTAAAATTTTTTTGTTCTTGTTTGGTCAAGAACAAACTGACTGAAACAAATAAGATTAGGTGGTTAGCTCAGAAACCATGCAATGGCAGTTGCAGGGTTTGGCCTTTAAGGCTATGCAATGAAGCACCTCAACTTTATAGTTATGGTCGCATTGAATTTAGCCCTTTAGCCTTTAAATTATTCCATCAAATTTAATGCTTATTTATTCACATTTGTCTTGAATTAATAATGCAAAATCTCATATGTTTGAGATTTTTAGGAACCGGATTGACCTGCAAGAGCCCTGTGCCAGTGCCACATAAAAAGTACTCATGCTGGTGCCATGTAGCAGTGCTTGTGTAGTGCCATGTAAAAGCATCCAGCACACTGTTAAGCGGTTGGCGTTAGGAAGGGCATCCATGCCAAATCAGACTGGAACTGGGTGCAGCCCTCCTGCTTGCCAGCTGTGGTCAAGCCATCCAACCCATGCCAGCATGGAAAACAGACCTTAGATGAGATGATGATGCTTATTTATTTTCAGAATGACATTGTAGGGTCAGATCTAGCCCAATTTAAACATAAAACAGGTGGAGTATTTGAACCAAATATGACTAGTTTAAATGCCAAAGGGTTAGACACAAGCTATCTCTGATCAAACAAACCTATGATCAAAAATCTTCTGGACATCACTTTTCTGCCTGTTTCATATATTTAGAACTACTTTGTTCAATAAACTCTCTTATTCTTTTATTTTTTATAATGGTAGTATGTAAATTTGAAAGGTAGATCTGTCTGCTCTTTCTTGCTCGAAAGAGTAGACAAATTTTGACAGATCATCAGTTTTTAGGGGAATGATTTAGTCAATAAATTGAACCCCAGTACATTACAGGGGATTTAATTTCATTGAACCGAGAGGGATGAAAAGTATAATTAACTTTGATAAGATTTGAACTCATAGCATGAAGAGCAGGAACAAATGCTTTCTGATGCTCTAACAATGTTATTAAAACAATAATAATGGTTTCAAAGTTTGGCCAAAGGCTAGCAATTTCAATGAAGATAATAAGTCGATTACATCAACCCTAGTACAATTAAACCTTGTTTATTACCATGTGTTTATTACTGGCATAATGCTTCTCCCAAGGTTTAATTGTATTTCTTTCAACACACATATCCACATCAAGAATCTTGCACATGAAATACACATACGAAATAACAACTCTAGTGCTCAACTGGTACTTATTTTATCAACCCCAAAAAGATGGTTGGCAAAGTCCGTCTCAGTGAAATTTGAACTCAGAACATATAGCCAGAAAAAATGCCTCTAAGCATTTTGTCTGGTGCAATAATGATTCTGCCAGCTCTTCAAAACAACAACAACAACAACAACAACAATAATAATAATAATAATAATAATAATAATAATAATAATAATAATTTTTATTTGGCATAAAGCCAATTTTCTTGCAAGGAATGGTTGTAATCAATTGAGTTCTTTATAGCTTAATACCGGTACTTAATTTATCAATACCAGATTGATGTAAGACAGGCAAATCCATACTCAGTGGAATTTGAACTCAAAACAGCAAGTTATTGAAATAGAAACAATAAAGCCTCCACTCCATCATGAATCTAATTCCATGGTCACAAGTGTACTTATTAGATTGCAAAGGGCTTTTGGTCCTCTGTTTGATATTCATAACATTTCTTTCGTGCAAGAGTATATCGATCAACAGTGTAACAATGGCATGCTTAAAGATGACAGACTTGTAGCTTCAGGATTAAAACAAAAACAATAACAAAAAGAAGAAAAACAGAAGGAAAAACGAAACAGAGCAATCCTATATCAGCTCTCTACTAAATAAAGTATATTTAGGAAAAAAAAAGAATCAAAACAGCAATAACGATAATAACAACATCAACATCTAAACATATTTTATTACAAAGACAACTATGCTTGAATTTTGAATAACAATTCACCCAGGAGATACCATAATAAAATCTTGACAACAATATATATATATTTCTATGTGTGTATTTGTGAGTGTATATGTGTGTGTGTGTGTGTAATTTTATATATATATATATATATATATATATATATATATATATATATATATATATATATATATATATATATATATACTTACAAACTGGCTCACACATACATATTCATATAGACATTTTGGGAACAAGAGAGCAAGTATTATATTTTTTTTATTTAACATGAAAACACTTTTTTTTTCCTGCAGACACAGACCTATAGATGTTTAAGTTGAACATCAACTCCATCTATATCAGCAGCTATGAAACAATAAAATAACTCTACCCAGTTCACTAAATTACTAGAAATAACAGCTAAAGCTCCTTCCAATCACATCATAAGAATAAAAAAAAATGCACACATAATAAAAGGTAAGGGATAAAAAACAGGGTAGCCTGAACAATGTAATCTTTGATACACACAAAGCAAGATGGTCACTACTGGAATGCTTCTGATTTGTCTAATAAAAGCTGCTGTAGGGTTAAGTAACAACAGTCTCACCAGCCTGCGAGAACTTGAAAAGATTATAGGCATTGCTTTTTTTTTCTCTCCTCCACCTGCTTCTTCTCTGGTTCCTCCTACTCCTTCTTTGACTATATTTGAAAAATGTATGATGAAAGTGAATTTAAAGAAACATTTAGAAAAAAATTGGATACCTGCATTATTTAAATCCAGGTATGCCTGCATTATTTAAATCTAGGTATGCCTCTCAACCATATGGTTTCTAGTTCGATCCAGTTGCAAGTGTCTTCCACAGTTAACTTCTTACTATTAAGCAATGCTTAGTGAAAGAAATTTGGTAAACTGTGCAAAGACTAACAATGTATGTGCTTGCATCTATTTATACATAGTGAGTGAATGTGGTAGACATAAAATGTATAAGACTGCCATATGTATGTGTGGAGGCACATGGCTTAGTTACTAGGGTGTCGCCTTCTACTATAGCCTTGGGCCGGCCAAAGCCTTGTGAGTAGATTTGGTAGATAGAAACTGAAAGAAGCCCTGCTATATATAATATATATATATATATATATATATATATATATATATATATATGAGTCACCCGTATTACGAACCAGGTGATACACGAAGGAGTCATACCCAATGACTGGTGTAGCAGCATCATAGTCAACTGCTACAAAGGTAAAGGTGACGCTTTAGATACAAATAATTACAGAGGCATCAAGTTGTTAGATCAGGTTATGAAAGTTACAGAGAGGGTCATAGCCCAACTAATTAGGGAGCGAATCAATTTAGATGAGATGCAGTTTGGGTTTGTGCCAGGTAAAAGCACTACTGATGCCTTATTTCTAGTGAGACAGTTGCAGGAGAAATACCTAGCTAAGGATAAACCTCTGTACCTGGCTTTCGTTGACATGGAGAAAGTCTTTGACAGGGTCCCCCGATCTCTTATCTGGTGGTCAATGAGGAAACTTGGGATAGAAGAATGGTTAGTGAGAGCTGTGCGAGCCATGTACAGAGATGCTGCCAGTAAGGTGAGGGTTGGAAATGAGTACAGCAATGAATTCCGGGTAGAGGTAGGGGTCCACCAAGGTTCCGTCCTCAGCCCCCTCTTATTTATCATAGTCCTCCAGGCAATCACAGAGGAGTTCAAGACAGGTTGCCCCTGGGAGCTCCTCTATGCTGATGACCTTGCCCTAATTGCGGAGTCACTATCAGAACTAGAGAAGAAGTTTCAGGTGTGGAAGCAAGGTCTAGAATTGAAGGGCCTTAGAGTCAACCTAGCTAAAACCAAAATCCTAATAAGTAGGAAGGTAGATAAAACACAAACCCCTTCAGGTAGATGGCCCTGCTCAGTATGTAGAAAAGGAGTAGGTAGTAACTCTATAAGATGTACCCGGTGCAAGCTATGGACACATAAGAGGTGCAGCAACATCAAAGGCAGGTTAACTAGCAAGTTAGTTTTTGTTTGTGGCAGATGTTCAGGTGCAATAAAGACTGTAAACAAACAGGAAACAACTTCTATCTCATTCCAGGGTGAAAAACTAGAGGAAGTCGATAGCTTCCGCTATGTGGGCGACCAAGTTAGTAGTGGGGGTGGGTGCGCTGAAAGTGTAGCTGCTAGAATAAGAATAGCCTGGGCAAAGTTTAGAGAGCTCTTACCCCTGCTGGCGACAAAAGGACTCTCACTCAGAGTAAAAGACTGTATGACGCATGCGTACGAACAGCCATGCTACATGGCAGTGAAACATGGGCTGTAACTGCTGAGGACATACGTAAGCTCGCAAGGAATGAAGCCAGTATGCTCCGTTGGATGTGTAATGTCAATGTGAATACCCGTCAGAGTGTAAGTATCTTGAGAGAAAAGCTGAACATTAGAAGCATCAGTTGTGGTGTGCAAGAGAGACGATTGCGCTGGTATGGACATGTGGTGAGAATGGATGAGGATAGCTGCGTGAAAAAGTGCCACACCCTAACAGTTGAGGGAACCCGTGGAAGAGGTAGGCCCAGGAAGACCTGGGCTGAGGTGGTGAGGCAAGACCTTCGTACATTGGGCCTCACCGAGGCGATGACTACTGACCGAGACCTTTGGAAATGTGCTGTGCGTGAGAATACCCGGCAAGCCAAGTAAGATCGTTGCCAGTGCCTCTGGACTGGTTCTTGTGCGGGTGGCACATGAGATGCACCATTTTGAGCGTGTCCATTGCCAGTACCGCTTGACTGGCTCCTGTAGGATTTTCGAGCGAGATCGTTGCCAGTGCCCCTGGACTGGCTTGTGCGGGTGGCACATAAAAGACACCATTTCGAGCGTGGCCGTTTTCGTGCGGGTGACACGTAAAAGCACCCACTACACTCTCTGAGTGGTTGGCGTTAGGAAGGGCATCCAGCTGTAGAAACTCTGCCAAATTAGACTGGAGCCTGGTGTTGCCATCCGGTTTCACCAGTCCTCAGTCAAATCGTCCAACCCATGCTAGCATGGAAAGCGGACGTTAAACGATGATGATGATGATGATGATGATGATGTATATATATGTACATGTGTATGTGTGTGTGTCTTTGTGTTTGTTCCCCATCACTGCTCAACAACCAGTGTTGGTCTGTTTACATCTCTAACTTTGTAAAGAGACTAATAGAGTAAATACAAGACTTTAAAAAATAAGCCCTGGAGTCGACTTGTTTGACTAAAGACCCTTGAAGGCAATGCTCCAGCATGGCCACAGGCAAATGACTGAAACAAGTAAAAGAATAAAAGAGTAAATAATTTAAGGCAGTGCCTCAACATAGCCAGAGACTAATAATTGAAACAAGCAAATGATATATATATTTCATCAACATCATTATCATCATTTAAGATCCATTGTCCATGCTGGCATGGGTTGGACGGTTTGACCAGGGCTAGTAAGCTGAGGGGCTGCACCAGACTCCAGTCTGATTTGGCATGGTTTCTCTGGTTGGAAACTCTTCCTAATGCCAACCACTCTGAGAGTGTAATGGGTGCTTTCATGTACCACTGGCATGGGTGCCAGTTGCATGACACAACTATGATTTCACTTGGTTTGATGGGTCTTCTTGCCAAGCACAGCATTTTGTCACAAGTCTATACACACACACACACACACACACACACACACACATATATATATATATATATATATATTAATATTTCACTTAGGCATATCAATGCTAATAATCTGGTGTTAGAACTCAAATACTTTTGCTTCAGAAAAATGCATAGTGAAGTACAAAGTGTAATTAAAGATTATATAAGCGAGCAGGGGAACAAGAAATTAGGTAATGAGCATCATTACATAATTTATAAATAATGGTTTTTTGATATTTCCCAGTCAACAAATAATCTGGTAACTTTGCACTTCTAAAGGCATGTGCAATTAAAACGCCTTCATTAGAAAAAACAGGTAAGGGTTAATAACAGAGAAGCTGTTTTGCTGTAAAACAATTCCTCTGTAATACGTATTAGTCTAACCCATTTTAGTATAAAACAAATCAGAAGTAAAGCAAATAAATTAATGAAAGAACACACATACACAGGCACAGGTACACACACACAGGGACATGTACAAACACACACACACACACAAATAGAAAACAAAGCCTGTTTCAAAATCTAAATTATAAAGTAAAACCCAATCATCTAACAACTTAGTCACAGTACTTGTAGTAGTAGTAGTAGTAGTAGTAGTAGTAGTAGTAGTAGTAGTAGTATTGTAGCAGCAGCAGTAGTGTTGTTGTAGCAGCAGCAGCAGCAGCAGCAGCAGTAGTAGTAGTAGCTAAAACAGTACAAGCTGTAGTATTCTTAGTAAATTAGAATAGTTGCAGCAGCAGTAGCAGCAGCAGCTTTCAGATTAGAATCTCCCTACTGTTCCTTTATGTGTCTTGTTATATGACTTGAGAACTGATTCTTCAAAGAATAGCCATGCAATTTCGATTTACTCAAATGAAAAACAAGTTCAGCAGAATAAAAATGGTTCTTTGGCAGGATTTATGGCTCTGATCGAATTAGAACATTTAGGAGGTACAGATGCTGCTGGAGATTTACCAAACATTGTTTGGCAAATTAAAAGGAAAATAAATAAATAAATAAATACATAGAAAAATAGATAAATAAATAAATAAATAAAGTGCCAACAATTCTTTTCCTCCAATTCAGTTTTAACATTTTTTTCTTTCTTTCTGTTTAGTCTAATGTGTTTTTGGTGTTGTTAGGTTTTGGATACTTAAGCTGCATCAGATAACTCTTTGGGTCTGTATGTGAAAATATAAAATAAAAAGGCATTTGCTGAAGTTTCTCTACTAAAATAATCATATATATATATTTATATACACACACACACACACACACATATATATATATATATATATATATATATATATATATATATATATATATATTTATATACACACACACACACACACACACACACACATATATATATATATATATATATATATATATATATATGTATATGTATATAGATATAGATACACACACATACACACATAGATATATATAAAAACAGATATATATGTGTGTATATATTTGTATGTATATATATATATATATATATATATATATATATATATATATATAGATAGATAGATAGATACATACATAAATACAACATGTGCACGTGTGCACATACACACACACAATATATATATATATATATATAATACAATACATATGTATTTTCAATACGAAACTTTCTGGTTTTATTTTTCGTAAATGTTAACTCGTTAAGTTCATCCGGTTCTTGTTGCTGTTTATACCATTTCTGAGGGCAGAAAAAATATTTAAAGTAGAAAATATAACAGATTCATATTATTCTATACTATTCTGTCTTATTTTATCTACATATTCCAGAGTGTAGAATTGTTTGTGAGATAACTTTACTTTCCAAATAAGTACCAGTAATTTATTGCAACTGATTTTATCAAATATAGTTGTCACTTATAAAAATAATCATGTAAAATAGCAATAAGAAAAAAAAAATCATGCAAAATAAATTTCAGGAAAGAAATCAATGATATAGAAGCAAACATCAATAAAGTTCATCATCATCATCATCATCATCATCATCATCATCATCATCATCATCATCATCCCATGTTTGCTTTGTATGCTGTCATAGGTTAGATGGAGGAATCATTGTTTGAGTCTTCATTGGGATTTACTGACCACCTACATGGGTCAGAGGATAACAATTCACTCTTGTATTGGGTCATCCCATAAATAATACTGTTTTTCAATTGCATGAACTAAAAGTCAGAGTGGGGTTGAGATAGACTACCTGCATCAACTTGCTATAAAAGCAGGTACTAATTTTTACCTTCTGCTTATTCTTAGTGCAAGTTTTGAAGAGTTCAGTTTGATCTTAACAGTTATTTTTTTAAAGCTATAATGGAAGTAACAAAGGAGCATACTTGCCATATTTCGCTTTATGAGTTCAATAAAGGCAACAAGTGTGAGGATCAGACAATAAATATAAGCCAGTGTCAATGGTGGTTCCAGAAAATTCAAGCTGAAAACTGCAGCCTAGAAGATGAGCCTCATCCTGGAAGATCTGTAGAGCTTCACGAGGACATCCTGCAAACCCAAGTGGAAAAAAATCCCATTGTAACTGTTGAGGAACTAGCAGAAAAGCTTATATCTGGTCATTCATCCATTAATCAACACCTGTGCTAGAAGAATAACAACCATCTTTGGTTTTAAGATGACAGGTATTCTTCCATCAGGATCATACTTGGCCACATACAGCAAGGATGACATTCCAAAGGCTGGAGCTATTCCAATGAGAAACGATGCCCCATCCACAATATTTGCTGGACATTGCCCCATCTGATTTTCATTTATTCTGCAGTCTTCAAAATTATTTCAATGTAAAAATATGAATTCTGTAGACATGGTCAGAATAGTAGTGGAGGAGTGGACAAGTGAATTTTGGAAGAGCAGCCTTGCAAGTCTACCAGGTAAATGGAAGAGCATCATAGAAAATGAAAGAGAATATATTTTAGATTAAAAAAGAACTTTGTTTATCTTAATTTTGAAAAACAAAAGAAGTATTATTGATGGGATGACCCAATACATTCCTTCATTCTTAGCATGGCTTGTCTGAATGCCTCCTAATACCAATTAACAACTGCAAACACTCATAAGTGTGTGTGTGTGTGTGTGTGTATCAGTGTTTCCCAAACCTTTCATGCCAAACTGCAATATTGCCCACCTATCGGCCAAAAAATGCTCCATCGCCCACCTGTGTAATAAAAACCTTGTCACAACACCCAACACAAAACCTCCTAGCCATCCCCATATCATTTGACACACACTCTATATCATCGATTTGTTGCCCTGTTAGTGGTGTTTGTACTAAATATGTGATTGTTTACAAATCCCTTATTGTGGGTTTAGTTCAGAAAAGAATAAAACTTTTTAATGAGAACCATGTGTCTGGTGTGATGCAGCTAGTAGAGATACATTCGGTTTCAAACTTGTCAACTTTAGCTGCAAGTCTTTTCTTTGTGTCACATCCAGTCCAATTCTTTTATGAGAAAGCAAAGTTCCAACATGGTTAAAACCAGATTCAACCAGGTATGAAGTAAGCAAAAGTAATTTCAGATGTTTCCTCAAATGGACTGCTATACCAATTTGGGATATTCAGCGCAATAGCATCTTGAAATCACTTCACCATGTTATCATGCAATGATTGTAAATAGTTGTGATATGTAGTTAAATCCTCATCAAATAATTCATCTTTAAAAGAATCAAGTTGTGGAAAATGATGGAATTGACGTTTTGAATATGTTTCGAATACAATACTAACTTCAAAATGAAAGTAATGATAAATGATTTACAATCAACGGGAGTTTTTGTGTTTCCTTGCAATGACTAATTCAAATCATTTAATTTTGTGAATATATCACAAAGAAAAAAGATATCACACCTTTACAGCCATCAATGAAGTGGATAGTGGAGTATCTTCAAAGAAAGATATGATTATATGAAACAGTTCATCAAAGCGTAAAATACAGTTTCTTTTTCACAGCCACTGCACTTCGGTAGGGTATAAGAGTTTAGTATGGTCCTCACCATTTCTCAGACAGAGTTAATGGAGAATTTGATCAGACAAGGGACTCGACTTCAATTTGTTCAGTCTTGATAACTAACTGTAGTGCATCATTCAACCTACCATTCATAATCTTTGCTACTAAATGATGCTGGTGTGCCAAGCAATGAACAGTTAGTATCTGGTGTGAAATTTCATGCTTTAGGAGAGATGAAAGACTTCTGTATATTCCTATCGTTGAAGGGGCTCCATCAGATGCACAGGCAAGAATATTACTGAGTGGGATATTATGTTCAAAAAGGAAAGACTTGAGAGTGTGAAAAATAGTTGCACCTCTTGAATCAAGTGGCAAATTCTCTGTGAACAGCATTTCCTCACAAAGTTGAAGGTCTTCACTGAAATACCGGACATATACCATCATCAAACATTGATTGTCCACAGCAGTTGATTCAGCCACTTGTATAGAAAATTCAGAGCACTGGAGGATATTAATGAGCTGATGTTTGACATCGTTAGCCATTTCATCGATGCTTCGAGAAATTGTGTTATCACTAAATGGGACCTTCTTCATAATGTTATTGGGTTTTTCATGCATAACGGTTGACAAAACCTCTTTGATAACTGGGTGAAGTAATGTTTTTCCAATTCTGTGAGACTTCACAGACTTAGCGACAAACAATGCAATGTTAACCCTTTAGTATTCAGATTTCCCTTTCAAGTGTAATGCTTACATATTCACTTTCTTCTGTATTAATCCTGCATTGTCTCATAGCTTCGAGATTTTGATGATATGACTGTTCAGTTATAAAATAACATTGTCGGGTAGGTGCAAGAGGCTGGATCTAGCCAGTTCCAGTATGAAACAGGTAGAATATTTGGGCCGGATATGGTCAGTTTAAATGCAAAAAGATTAATCAATATCAAGAAAAGGAAGCTATTCCAATGAGAATGATAACTAGTCACACAAAAGGAGGACGGGTCATTTTTGGAGTGCCTTTGATCAGAGGTTTGCTTGGTCAAGGCTAATTTAGGACTAAACAACAGCATAACAACTATCTGCATTAGATTTAAACTCAAGGACTATAAGATTTTATTATGATATTTTGTTCACTTTGTCTTGACATACATCATATTTGTAATTACTGTATTACATATCAACCCACATTGTTACTTTTTATCTTTTATTTGTTTCGGTCACTAGACTGTGGCCATGTTGGGGTACTGGTTTGAACAATTTGTTTTAGTTGAATAAATCGACACCAGTATTTATCTATTTATTTATTTACTTTTTTTTTTTTTTGTTAAGCTTGGTACTTATTCTATCAGTCTATTTTGCCAAATCACTAAGGTATGGGGAAGTAAAAACACCAACATCAATTGTCATCAAGTGGTGGTGGGAGACAAACACAGATGCAAAGACACATAACACATAAACACAAACACACATATATATACATACACACAAACACACACACACACACACACACACACACACACACACACACATATATATGACAGGCTTCGTTCAGTTTCCATTTATTATTTTCACCCCCCCCCCCCTTCCAAAAAAAAAGTCTCACTAGGTTTTAGTTGATTTGAGGCTATAGCAGAAGACACTTGACCAAGGTGCCAGACAGTGAGACTGAACCTGGAACCATGTGGTTGAGAAACAAGCTTCTCACCACACAGTCACGTTGGCACCTGTTACTTAACATTTTTGACATGGTTGATATTTTTTTTTACATAAAAAACTGAAGTTAATAGAATACTGAGAAAATATGAGTTTGTTTTGGAAATTGGTAACAGAAATGTTTTCCTAGAACAATGAGAAGACTGCATGAATATCTGTAAACATTAACACTTAGCAAATTTTCTATTATTTTTACATTTGTTTTGATAATAGTTGAAAAATGACAATAATAATATCAACAACAATATTAATGATGTTTTCAATTCCTAGGTTGTAGGAAAGTACACAGATTTTACAAGACTTTGAACAAGGTGTGAAAATCCCCAATAGCTAACACTTTGAGAAAATTGCATTAGAGTTAGACTAAGTGACAGGGGAATTTAATAAAAGTCTCTATATTTCATTTAGTTCAATTCAAACAAGATTATTTGGTTGAGGCATGTAGTGCAATGATTGATTTATCCACAGTTAATGACTTGAGTCTATGACTTCAGCCTTCAGTTTAAGTTAAAAGTGTAATGAAACTATTTCCTGTATATATGATTTAGGGTCTTATTTAACAAAGAATTAAAATATTTTTCTACATACATCATTTAGGGTTTCAATTTAGCACACCACTGGAATTAAAACACGCATAAATAAACTTTAGTAGTATTAAGTTCTCTCTCTGTCCCTCACTCTCTGTATACATATATATATATATATATATATATATATATATATATATATATATATATATATATATACATATATATATATATATATATATATATATATATATATATATATATATATATATATATATATATATATATATATATATATATATAGATAGATAGATAGATAGATAGATAGGTAGATAGATAAAACTTACTTGGAGATGGATGCATGGCGTTCAATCATATAATAACATAAATAATATATATATATGCATATGTACATACATATATGTACATATTTACATATATATGTATGTACATATATGTATGTATGCATATACATATATTATATATATATGCACATATATAAATATATATATTTGTATATATAAATATAAATATATATATATTTATATATATTCATGTATATATATATATATATATATATATATATATATATATATATATATATATTATATATATATATATATATATATATTATATATATATATATATATATATATATATATATATATATATATATATATATATATATATATATATATATATATATATATATATATTATATATATATATATATATATATATATATATATATATATATATATATATATATATATATACATACATACATAAATATATATATAAATATGTATATATATATATTTATATATATATTCATATATATATACATATATATATATATATATATATATATATATTATATATATATATATATATATATATATATATATATATATATATATATATATATATATATATGGGAGAATATACAAAAAATAACAACAGACGAGGACAGGTGGTGTAAATAACAAAAGTATATATTAGTATGACGCTCGGGAATACGGAAAGTCTTTGACGTTTCGAGCTACGCTCTTCAACAGAAAGAATACGGAGACAAGGAGAAAAACACGGAGAAAAAAAATTGAATAGTGTTCAGTCAACGGTCAATCATAAATATATATATAAATATGTATATATATATTTATATATATATTCATATATATATATATATATATATATATTATATATATATATATATATATATATATATATATATATATATATATATATATATATATATATATATATATATA
>NC_142931.1:67280130-67300130 GCF_046866305.1 Octopus bimaculoides | reverse complement strand
ATCATCTGCAAGAATTATTGTTTACCAACTGAAAATTATGGTGCTCATGTGAAGAATCAACTATTTAAAAAATATTCTAAACAAGAAACAAAACTCTAAAGCAAAAACTGTCTGTATATATATATATATATATATATATATATATAACAAATATATTGTGTGATACTTTTCACAATAGTAAGATAGAAACAAAACTAAATGAGAGAAAGTGAGAGGTAAACAATTTTTTTGCAGTGCTTTGCTTTTTTTTTATATATATATATATATATATATATACATTTCTTTCATTTTACATTTTTCTTCTACATATATTATTCAGCAAAATCAAAAGAACATTGAATTAGTTTGAGATAAGCAAATCCTGGTCTGTGGTGAAAGTCTGAAACAAAGAAATGAATACAAGAATAGAAATACTTACTGACGTTCCATGACTGTTGCTTTTAGTCACCTAGTCAACACCTGGTCAAACAGACCTAGGATCAAATGAGTTCCAACCATGCCTATTACATCTTTTATTTTGACATTGTGCATTTAGAACCACACTATGTAACAAAAAATCAGCTTTTTAAGATAATAAAATGTTGTTCGAGGGAAATTTCACTGTTATCTTTAGAAGGCAAAGTAACCACATATAGTTCATTAGTTCGTTGTTGTTTGTTGTTTTTAGTCTAAGGTCAACCCTGACCAAAATTTCAGACATTAGTTTGCAACATAGCTTTACATACCACAAAACTTATAATTTTGAAAATCATACAAAAACCAGAAAAGTGTGTATTAATATTAATAAATCTTATATACTCTATTTGACACACACACACACACACACACACACACACAGCTCCTGTCAAACTGTCCAACCCATGGTAGCATAGAAAGCAGATGCTAAATGATGACGGTGATGATGATTTAATATGTATCTTTCAGATAATCATGCAATAGATGAAAAGAGAATTTCATCTTTTACACAAATCTTCCTCAGTTGAAATGCGTTGTATTGTACAATTGTCTGAAATGTACATATAAATGTGTTTAAAATATAATTACTTAGTTTGATTTCATTATACATATATATATATATATATATATATATATATGTCATCATCATCATCATCATCGTTTAACGTCCGCTTTCCATGCTGGCATATGGGTTGGATGATTTGACTGAGGAGTGGTGAACCAGATGGCTACACCAGGCTCTGATTTGGCAGATGTATATATAAATATATATATATATATATATATATATATATATATATATATATATATATATATATATATGTATGTATGTATATATATGTATGTATGTATGTATGTATGTATGTATGTATGTATGTATGTATGTATGTATGTATGTATGTATATATATATATATATATATATATATATATATATATATATATATATATATATATATATATATACATACATATATGATGGAAAAAGAGTACTCATCAATACTATGGTAGAGAGATTGATAATACATTTTATTTTGGTTGAGTCAGTCTCTTGCACCAGTAGGTGAAATTCAGACTAGCAAGAGACTAACATGACCGAAATATCATTCACACAAACACACACATGCAAACACACACACACACACACGTTCATTTATTGTATGTGATGGAGTGCATTATCAGAAAACAACAATGATGGAGAATATTTATAAAAGATGAATAAATGAACAAATCTATGGATTCTATAGAATTAGACCAAATTAAATATTGTTGGAGAATAAGTTTTAATTTTTGTATTTGCTTTCTTATAACATTTGACAACCTATCGCATACTTTTTGGCTTCATACTAAACTTCTTTCAGAATGATGAATGAATGCTAGAAGCTGAGACTTTGATGAGATGAACCTCACAGTTAGGTTTCAACTGCCAATCTTAGCTATTTTGATTCCATCTACAGGGGACAAGCCTCAACACAGTGACTAAGCTTGCTAGAAACTACATCCAAAGCCAAATCTATATATATATATATATATATATATATATATGAAATCTTTATGAAATCATACACAGCTGTCTTACCATATGAGCCTGATCATTACCAGCGCTGCCTACTGGCATCAGGTCTGCTTATTTTCATGTTTTCTAGTGGGGAGGTAAAAATGCTTAGGAATTGTCTATTGAGTGCTTCACTTATCCTCTTGGGGTTTGCAGTCAGTGAGTCCTTTTCATCAAACAGTGGCCTTATCCTGTATCACACTGAGGCAGACTCTTTTGCGAACTTTAGGGTTTCTGTTTATATTTTCTACGACCGTGGCTTCTCTGTTTACCCTTTATTTTTCATGAGAGAGTCTGATTTTATTCCTAGTCTCAAAGAGTGCCCTTTTGGGGTAGGGCTTTTTGCTGTCATTAGGCTCCTTATTTAAGCGATTTGAAGTCTTTATCCTCCATCTCATTAAGATTCTTCTATCTCAAGGAATAATGTTCTTATGTGTGGTGGCTTTCTTCTCTAGGACAAACTTAATGCATATGGTTCACATTATTGACATGAATTCATTGAATTTCATGTCAGTGTCTTACATAGACAGACCTTTAAGCCAGTTTTGCTGGAGTATCTCTTTGTTGATGGACTTCCAGTCAACCTTGCAGAAGTTCAGGTTGGCTAGCACTTGGGATCTAGCAGTGTTGTATGATTCTTTAATTTGCTTTGGACCATATATTGACAGTTCTATCATGTTATAGTCTGTATGGGTAGATGGTGATGTGTTTATGTTGTGGTCAATATTGTTTGTGAAGCAGAGATCCAGTATGTTGTTATTTCTGGTTGGGGAAAGTATGGTCTGCTCCATAAACATTATTTCAATGAGATCTACTTGAGATTCTGCCTGATTGCATTCTTTTCGTGTCAGTCCTGAAGTTATGACACCTTTGGGCCATCTAATGTTGGGCAAGTCAAAGTTACGCAACAGAAGTACATTAAAGCATTGTTCTAGGTTTGTGAGATCTTCCTTTATCTTTGTAGGACATTCTTCAAACTGGCCATCGTAGTTTGAGGCATCGGGTGGGTGGTATAATGTGCATATTACCTCATCAAGTTGCTTTAGATGTACTGTGAGTGTGTCGCAGAATGCATTTGAATGTAACATCAGTGTCAATGCTGTGACATCTTCACGGATGTTCATCACAACTCCACCGTGACTTCCACTTGTCTGTCAATGTGGAACACAGTATACATTGGTATGTGTATCTCAGCATCATGTATGTCTGCAGACAGATGAGTCTCTGTGAGTACAATGCATATAGCTTGATTGCATGCAGACAGTTCTCCCAGGTTTGCAATTTTACTCTTGCTGTTGTTTTACAAGAAGCTTCTGATGTTCATCAGTAGAATTGCTGTGATGGGTGTCTACCTGCCAAATCCATTCAAAAGGCTTTGGTTAATCTGAGGCTATAGTAGAAGACACTTGCCTAAGGTGCCATGCAGTGGGACTGAACCCGGTACCGTGTGATTAGGAAGCAAGCTTCCTACCACACAGCCATGCCTGTATGTATGCATGTATGTGTGTATGTATGTATGTATGTGTGGATGTATGTATGTATGTATGTAACAACATATTTTCATCATTTACTCTGAGATACACTTTAGTGTATAAGATGAGATAGGCAAGACTGGAGTGAATTTGAAAATAATACTGTACAATCAGTTGACCACAGGTTAAACAACAACAACACTCTTAGCTATGAGCATCAAAACTCACATTAACCTCCCTATTAATCTCTGTCTCCTTTGAATGAGGATATATTAAGATACAGTTTTAAATACACACACACACACACACACACACACACACACACACACATACACATATGTATATGTGTGTGTATGTATATGTTTGCTTAGATACAACATTGCATCTTTTGTGTAATATGTGAAGCCTCACAAGAGTTTTGTGCAAATGCTATATATAACAAGTTGTATCTCAATAAATTATATCTAAGAACCAGTTTTCATTATCAGTTATAGCTATTTTACTTCCTTAGTTGCTACTAATGCTCATTAGGAAAGACAAAGCTCTGCTGATAATGTCTGATAGGACTAAAATCTATCCAGAATTAATACTGCACTTCAAAAATATGATTCATTCTTCACTGCATTCTGTTTTTAATAAGCTTAAATTCTGTGGTTGTATCCCTTGTTTTTGTCGACCAGAGTTCATCATGATGAAAATTATTAGTTCTTCTCATGGGGAGTGAAATTCTAGTAAACTAAAAAAACATATTAGCTCACCATATGTAGGTTACAACATTCATTTGCTTCTCTAGAATTTTTGGGATTTCTACGTATATCATAAAATTAAAAGCTTGATTATAAATCTAAATGTTTCAAAACAGGCTTGTCCTTAATAATAATATAACCCTGTGATGGACTGATGTATTTTTCACTGAGGAGAATTGTAATCATTGCCACTTAGACCCCATAAAAACTGGGTTAAGCTCTGGCTTTATGGATCCTAAGGATCATGACAGACTTAATAATATAAGTGTTTGAACTCTCATCTTTAGAAGTAAAAAAAACAAAATTTTAGAAATATTTACATCTACACCACATTTCCATCCATTTGATCATAGATTATTATCAGGTCATTTATTCCTAGATGTGTACATTGTTCCAGACTGGATTCTAACTAGGAGCCTACAGAACTGTTGTTTCAAGACCCAAGGTAATAATATTTGTATCAACTGATGCATACATCAGAAATCTTGTGGGTAAAATGTTATTTGCCTTAGTTTAAATTTTCCTAGTTCAAGCCCAGTTTGGTGCCATATAAACATTCAAGAATAAGGTATTTGATGGTGAGTGACTGGCAAATCAATTGATGTAGATATGATAGAGGTTTAAATATTCTATATAATTAATTTAAACATCTGTATAATGCTTGAAAGTCATGCCAGACTTTAAAAAAGACATCTAATACCCAACTAATAAAGTTTAATAAAATGCAACAAAACAAAAATTAAGAAAATGTTTAAATGTATATTCTATGAAATCATTTTAGTTGGTTCTAAGAATAGTTATTAATGGTTGGTAAATCCTTGAAAATGAATTATATCTTTAACATTGGTAATCTTTTGAAAACTGATTTTAATATTTTATCTCTTTCAATCTGATTATTTTTGCATTGAGATATAGATAATGCCATAAAATTTATGAATAGTCTCCACAAGAACATAAAGGTGATTCCATATGACCTGTTCGTGATAGTATATAATTTAGAGGAATATGACCCGTATGTAGCCAACAATAATCTTTGTATATTTCTATTGTTCACAAACTGATAAGTTTTATAAGATGATAAATCAGGTTGAGATAGTGGAGGATTAAATTTTGATAGTTTATCTATTGATTCTCTTCAGTATTTTTTTCCACCCATGACTGAATATGTTTTTAGCAAATGATATTGGGTGAGATAGATATGGAATATGAACTATGTAAATTATTTTTGTACCCCCTTTCAAATTCATCTACTTTTGTCTTTGCCATAACATCTATATGATCAGGTCCCCAAATCATCGTTATTGCTTATTAATCTTAAATAAATAATGGTTTATTTTAAACAATATGTTTTCAGTATCTTTGATTCTCATTTGCAGCAATTTCATTTCATTATCTATGCTGCTTATAACTTTGGAATGAACAAGGCATTAATACTACAATTCTCATTCATTTATCCTCAGCAAAAAATTCATTTTTATGTCTACCTTTAGCAGGCCACTGGAAATTCCTTAGGAATATCTTTCCATATTACTTGTTGAGTCATAATGAGACTCATAAAGAAATGGATATTCTAAACTTAATCTTTTATGAAGGACAAAGAACCAAATGACTGGTGCTCAAGTATAAGTCGTTCATTAGATAGTAGGCAATTCTGTTGCATATGAAACAATTGAACTTCTTACAGCAAGCCAACAGATTACTCATCATAACATCTATGCTTTTACAGCAATAAACTAGAAGTGTATGTCTATTCAAACTGCTAGAAATGGCAACGAAAGCTTCTTCAAATTATGCCCTGTTGTCTTAATCCATTCATTACCATGTTTCTCTTGAAATGCACTGCCTTTGTTTCAATTAATTTTTAAACAATGAAAATTTCGTAAAATAGCTTTATCGTTATTAAGCTTGTTTTTTTCGATATAAGTTAACATGAAATTTTGATGGGTGGTGTTGGTTTAGATCATTTCAAAACAGAAAGTTGTATCACAGAACAAGGGGTGGTCTCAGGCGGATTGGCATCAGGATCATGGCTGGAATGTTTTTAATATGTCTGCTTGATCTGGGCAACAATAACTATAAAAACAACAATATATTTTGAATAAATTGGTCTGAAATACTGAAGGAGTTGAATGCTTTTATCACAAAACATTGTAAATCTGACAGCCAATACTGAGCCAAAAATGTTTTAGCAGCATTATAGGTCCATGGGCAAATCAATGCATGGGGCCCTATAGTATTTATTAACTGACAACAGACCACAATATACACAGATTAGAATTGGGACCCCTAAACCCATAAGGCCCTGGGCAACCACCTTGGGATCCCATACCTTAGGACAGCACTGTTCTGAATTGTTCAATAGTATCTCTAAGAAGTGACATATATTATTATACAAGAGGGTGCTGAAAAGTTCTTAGTTTTAAGGATATCGTGAAAGGCTTGGTTGGAAGCCCAACCTTTCAAGTTCTTTTAGAAGGCTTAGAAAAACTAAAGGACTGCTGCAATAAGTGTGCGAATCTGAAAGAGGAATATGTTGAATAAAAGCATAATTAACTGATCCTCCTGTATTTTCTTTTACCCAAAGCCAGGTACTTTTCAGCACCTTTCTTCTCACCCATATACAACTCTTTAGGTTTATTAATCTTGATTCCTTTCTTGTTTATACATGCTCTACCAGCAAATAACTCCATCTAACTAGACTAGAAAGGGTTATTGAGATGAAATTTATTCCAATTACCATCAAATCTACTTTTGGTTTAAAACTGTGGAGACACATTTTCTGAGTGCCATCATCTTTTATGTTGCAAGAAATTGAAAACAAAAATCCAATGAAAAAAGTTAAGCATACTTGACAAGTTATAATAATAGCTGATGTTTTGATCAGTAAGTTATATATGATATTGAAATATATCAATAAGTCTTCAGACAACATTTCATATAGAATAACATTTTTGTTTGTTTCATATTTTTTTCACACTTATCTTTTCATATCTGCCAGTCATAACCCTAACAATTAACTTTGTCTTCAGAATTTGAAAGAAACAAATCATATATTTATATGATGAGTATATTATGAGTGCATCTGTCTATCTATCTAACCTTCTATCTATCTCTCTGTCTATATATCTCTCTATCTATCTACCTATATACATGTGTGTATACATAAATGATGTATGTATACATAAATACAAATAGATACATACATGAATACATATGTAGATGCATAATTAGATATATATACACATACATACAGATATGTATACACATACATTACACTTGTATATGTGCACATACATATACATCCATATACATCCATATACATATATATGTATATGTGCGTATATATTTGTATGTGTATACAGATTTTTTTTTTCGCATTTATACATGAATAAATGCATGTGTGTATATATATATATATATATATATATATATATATATAAACTTGTATGATGGTGATGCTTGTTCACAACCATCACAATATATATATATGTATGTATGTATGTGTGCATGTATGTGTTTGTGTGCACTCTTGTTCATCTTGTTCATCATTTCATGGTTGTGAACAAGCATCACCATCATACATGTGACACTGTTCATTTCCAGTTTTCTGTCAAAAACGTAAGAGGAGGTGAAATATTACCTTACTCTTGGAAGCGGGTAAGGGTTGGTGACAGGAGAGGTATCTAGTTGCAGAAAAATATCTACCTCAATGAAATTGCACTTGTTCCATGCAAACATGGAAATATGGGACATTAGAGAATAATAATGATGAGTGTTTGTGTGTATGTGTGCATGCATGTGTGTGTGTATGTGTGTGTGTCTGTGTGCACACGCACGTGTGTGGTTATACACATGCCCGGTGTCACATAAAAGCACTCAATACACTCTGTAAAGTGGCTGGTGTTAGGAAGGGCATCCAGCCATAGAAACTAAGCCAAAATGGACATGGAACCAAGGCAGCTCTCCAGATGGCCAGTTCCTGTCAAACCACCCAGCCCATGTCAGCATGGACAATGGACATTAAATGATGATGATGTTGATGATCTACATATAAATACATATCTATATATATATATATATATATATATATATATATATATATTGCACGCAAACACATATGTATGTGTATTAATGCATGTATGTGTGCGTGTGTATACATATATGACAAATCAATGCAAGATAGAACACATTGTATATCTCTACATAAGCAACAATAATTGGTAGAGAGATTTGAGTAAATTTCACACTATAGGCATGGTTGTGCAGTCAACTATATAGTTTGAACTTTGATTGCAATGTGCAATACCATGCATTAATGTTTTCTATCATAGCCTTCAGTTATCCAAATTCTTGCAACTAAAATTTTCAAGACAGAAAGAGAATGGAAGTATGGAAGTATGTTACAGAGTGTTCCCACCTGGTCATTGGTGGCTTGCAGCAGAAGCCAACTCTGTGACAAGCATTTGCACCAAGCATCTGATCAGTGAACAAAAACCTTGCCTCCCTTCCCAATCATAGATGCCCTAAACGTGGTTATGTCTATTGTCTTTCTTTCCCTCACTAAGCCATCAGCCCTGTTGTCCTCATATTTTGTCCTCATTGTTTTGGTTAATTTTGAAAGCAATGAAGAATTTAGTAAAATATCTTCATTGTTAATTAAACTGATAAAAGGAAGATGGTGGCAGAATCATTAGTATGTTGTATAAAATACTTAGCAACATCTCTTCCAGCATTTTATGTTCTGTGTTCAAATCACTTTTAAGACAACTTAGCCTTCTATCCTTTCAAAGATCAATGGTATCAACTACTCCACTTCCATTCAGAATTGCTGGCCTTATGCCTAAATTTGAAACTAATATTAAACTGCTGAACCAGATGTGATTTTGCTTGGTAAGGATGAAACCAATATTTTTTATGAAGTAGAATAATTCTATCACATAACCAGGTTCCTTCTCTGAACAGCTGTCACAGACTGTTTATAGTCTGAAATGGTGACAAATCTCTTTGTCTTTTTAATTTTTAATTTGAAATGTGGTTTGACTCTTCCTATCATCATATAAGGTATTTTTGCATCATTTATATGTAGAAGAGAGGAAAATGATATGGTATGTGAAGGATTTATAAATATTATATTTACAAAAGGAAAAAAGTCAGATTTCATTCTAAAATCAGGAAATTAAAACACAAAGAGATCCTTCGTCATTTCTAGTCATAAACAACCTCTGGAAGTTGGTCAGTGACGAGACCTGGCCAAATAATATAATAATTCTCTGCAAAACAATATTTGGTTTCATTCTTACATAGCAAACTCTCACTTGTTCCAGTGAACTACTTGGTGAAAAACATTCAAGCTTGCAATATCTTTAAGTAGACTAATAGTTTTAGAAATGAAAATTGTTATCTAATTTAATTTTTTTTCCTCTCTTATTTCCATTTGAATTACTCAATAAATTTTGTATCTATTTTCTTTTTGTCTGTTTTACTTAATTATTTTTTTTTAATAGAAAATATATTAAAGGTCTTTTTTATAGAAATGCAATTTTCTAAACTCCTCCAATTAGGTGCTAACATATTATTAAGCTTCACTTATATCTTGATATTTCAAAATAAGACAAACATTTCTTCCATTCTAATGGAAAGAACTTAATAAGCTAAATACTTCTTACTCTAATTTGAATGTTTTTCCCATTTTTTCATAAATCCAAGGTGTGTCAAAAATGAAGTCTTAGTCTTAAATTTGTCTTCAATATATTACTTGGTAATCTATCTCTCATGGCTGAAGAGAATGTCTACTCTGTGGTAGGTGTCCCTGTGTGAAGAGTTTAATGTAGAATGAGAAGTTACACATTTTCTATTGCATAGAGAAACCAGATCAGAAACCAATGACTTCCAACCTTGAAAATAAACTTATTGCTTCTGTTTTTATATGAAAAAATGTCTTGGAGTGTTGTAGATTGATAGATTAAATATTTATCTACATCCATGTACAACTCTTATATTTTACTTTAGTTTTTTAAAGCTAGTGTTAATGATATACAGGAAAAAAATTTTAATCAAAACATTTTGCCACAGAATTTTTGGCCGTTTGCCAGTGAATAAATTCACTAAAATATTTTCAAAATACAATTGAGAAGATGGTAAAATTATTAGACAGCCATGCTATGTTATATTTACATCTAAAGTATGTTTTCCCCTAGAGACAATTTTGTCTATTGTAATTCTAGACATGATGAAAACAAGCACCTGTAATATATCGTGAGAAAAACTTTCTTAATAATATTTTTTGTTTTCTTTTACATCAAAATTATTTAAAGATAAAATTAAAATTTTAAAGAAAAGGACTTTTTTAAGAAATGAATTAACTGCGAAAATTTTCTGTATAAAATAATTTTAGATATTTTAAGCACTAACCTATGAAAGAAAAGTCCAAACAGTGGAGAAAGAAGATGAATATATTGGGGTTTAGTATGTCATACTTTATTTTTTCTTTTTAAATATTTCAATATTTTCTATAAAAAAATTTTCAGTTTAAAATTTTGACCTTGCTAGATAATTTATCTTAAAATTCAAGATTGTTTTTATTTTTTATATAATTGAAGTTGTAATCCATTTACAAATCAATCTTGTCTCTTTCTTAGAGAATATATTTTAAAATGTCTTATGAATTTTTCCTTTTAATGGAATTGAAGAAAAAGAATTTAAAATATTGATTTGATGTGTTGGTTGTTGATTTCTAAATTGCATTATCATTATCATAATATTGTTGTTGTAGTAGTAGTAGTGATGATGATGATGATGATGATGATGATGATGATGATGATGATGATAATAACAATAATAATAACAACAACAACAACAACAACAACAACAACAACAATAATAATAATAATAATAATAATAATAATAATAATAATAATAATAATAAAACTTGAATACCTTTACTTCTTTGAAAATTGAAGAAAAAAAAAATAGAAACTTCACTCAAGGTAATGTTAATGTTTTATTCAGGAAGAATAGAAACTACTGTCTTGGAGTAAACAAAACACAAAATAAAAATACAGACAAAATACTGAAATATTTTGTTTCCAAACTGTCAAAAAGAAAGTTAGATTTTTTTTTAAAGCCTGGTAAAAAAAAAAAAAAAAAAAAATTGCAAAGTGTATATTATTATGAAACACCCACATAGTTGAATAAGTTATTTTCCTAGAAAAACATGCCTGAACAAGATTTGATTAGTTTAGGATAGACTACACCCACTAGCCAGTATACACTTCCTATTAGTAGAATGAAAATCCATATCATTTACCAGGATAATTAGAAAAAAATTAGCTTGAGATTGAATATTGAGTCAACTTTTAGCTGACTTCTCAAGGCCCTAAAGTAGAAGCTGAACTCAGTACTGCCTGTTGTGATAGTTATTTTATAATAGTTCTGCCTGTCATTACATTACTTAGCCCATCAGTAACACTTTCACATAATTAGAGAAGCAGAGAGTGAAAGAAAAGAGGGAGAAGGAAAAAGAGGGAGTAAGAAGTGTCCTTGAAGTGAGGTAGAGGAAATGTAAGTGTAACACTTTCATGTGATTAAGTGAAGGGAAAGAGAGGAGAAAGAAAAAAGGAAAGAGAAAAAGAGGATGAGGTGAAGAGTGAGGCAGAAAGAGGGAGAAAGAAAAAGAGAGAGAGAGAGAAAGAAAATTGAGTGAGAAAAAGAGAGTGTAGTGTCAATGATGTGAGGTAGGGGAAACAATAATTTTAACAGAGGGGTGATATTTTGATGGTGAAGTTAAAGAACGGTAGAGAGAGAGGGGAGAGAGAAATGAGTGAGAGAGAGATGATGATGATGGTGTTGGTGGTGGTGGTGGAGATGGAGTTGGTGGTAATGGAGATGGAAGTGGCAGTGGTGGTGGGGGTGGCAGTAGTGACTAGATAATGAAGTGTATTCTTTTTTATTGAATTAAGTTTTTTATATCACCTATCACTTAATACATGCATATAAGTGCAATTCCATGAAATATTCATGCTTATTTACGTAGCTGATGTAGCCTATTTAACTAAAGGTTGTATCATATGTATGAGATATTCCTTTTTGGTTCTGGGGAAAATGGAGAAATAAGAGTGAATATTTATTTTATGAGTGCTGTGTATTAAGTCTATAAATTTGTGCATAAAGTATATAAAGTATATACGTAAAGTGCATAAAGTAATCATTGTATTCCAATTTCTTGCACTTTTAAATGAGTAGCAGATGAGTGACTATCTTTCCATACAGACACAACTCAGACGACAGGTTTTTTTGGATAAAATTTTCAGAAATAACCCAAATGGGTTTACCATTAATTCTGTGAAATATTCATGGTCTCTCTCTACTATTTTTGTTCCTTTCACCCCATTGCACTAATCTTCTCTTACCTTATGATACCTATTTACACGAGCAACTACTCAACAATGGCTCAATCCCTTTAAAACGTGTTGTGAATATTTCCTTTTAATCGAATTAAAGAAAAAAGGATTCAAAATACTGATTTGGTGTATTTGGTTGTTGATCTCTAAATGGCATTATCTTCATCATAACATTGTTGTTGTCAGTGTTATCTTGATTGAGCAAGAAATAAGAAAGCTGGCCAGAAAATAATAATTAAATCTCCTTTAAATCACACTCTTCCATTTTAAAAAAAGAAAGAACATGTTGAATAGTGTAATCTTTGATATATCATGCCTGAATAAAAGATGGGATAGTTGTAATTAGAATGCCTCAGACTTGAGGCTAAACAACAGCAACATTATCAACAGCATCAAATACCAAATTAGTAAAGTAACCACTAATATAAAGTAATGCACAAGAAAACTATATTCATCAAAGACATTTTTATTCATCAGAAATAAGGAGAAGTAAACATATTATCAATGAGCACATCTACTCAAGGCAAGCAGGGCAGACAACGCAATCAATATTTCAATTAATTAAAATTAGAAGATATGTAGAGTAAACATTAATATGATCTTTGGAGGTGTTTTAGTTTTATTACACCTCTTCTGAATCATCCGTTATTAAATATTTTGGTCATTTTAAACAGCTCAGTGCTAATAGCAAAATGCAAACTGACATGACAGCTGCCAGTTCATCTCCTCAGTAACCCATGAATTAGAATTATACAGAATACGACGATATTTGATTATCAAAGTTTTCGAGATTTTTCACCAAAAAAAGAAACAAAAACAACCATTTCATTTTGATTAAGCATAAAATCAAATGAGTTCTCTCTGACTCATAATTTTTCTCCTCCTCTCTCTTGTGTTCTCATTCTTTCCTCCATCTCACACACACACACTCTCTCTCTCTCTCTCTCTGTCTTTCTCTCTCTCTCTGTCTTTCTCTCTCTCTCTCTATCTTTCTCTCTCTCTCTCTATCTTTCCATGATATGTAAACAAGGAGAAAAAAATGGAAAACAAGACAAGTTAATGCAGAGAAAGGACCCTTCATCAGTTGTCGGCTGTCTATCTGCTCCTCATTTCGAGCATTCAATGAAAATATGAGTCTTCATAGACAGTTGCTCCGATAAATTCTAAAATAAAATTTAGGATTTACAGAAGGTCAAAGTTGGGAACAAAAAAATGACAGTGGAGACATACAAGGAAACCAAACAAAAACGAATATAGCAAGTCGTTAGACCAGAACAAGAGAAAAATAGTGAATGCTGGGAGAAACATTCTTTTGAAAAGAGAAAAGATAGAAGAGAGAGAGAAAAATCACGTCTGCTTATTTGAACATCTGTGCATATATATATATATATATATATATACATATATATGGAATATGTGTATATGATATATATACATGCATATAAAAAATATGTATGATATACAACATGAAGTATATTTGCTACTTAAATGTGGCTAGACCCTAAGGGTGAATGCTACTGTTGCTTTTAGCCCCAAGAGAACATCTCTTCCAGCTGGCTATTGATATCAATAGCCAGCTGGAGGAGATGTTCTCCTGGGTCTAAAAGCAACAGTAGCATTCACCCTTAGGGTCTAGCCACATTTAAGTCGCAGATATACTTCACATTGTCTTGCAGTTACTGTTTATACCTCGTTCAGAGATTTAACATTAAATGTATGATTTACATATATATAAAACATATCTTGTACTTGTTTCAGCCATTAGACTACTGCCATACTGGGGTATCACATTGAAGAATTTTAAACAAATCAAGCCCAGCACTAACTATTCTTTTTCTTAAGTCTAGAACTTATTCTACCAATCCCTTTTGCTGAACTGCTAAGTTATGGGGACAGAAACACACCAAAACCAGTTGTCAAATGGTGATGGGGAACAAACACAGATGCAAAGACTCACATACACTCACACACTCACATACACATATATGTGTATGAGCTTCTTTCAACTTCTGTTCACCAAATCTACTCAGAAGGCTTTGGTCAGCCCAAGGCTATAGTGCTAAGGAACCATGCAGTGGGACTAAACCCAGAACCAAATTGTTTACCTGTGGTCCTATATATATATATATATATATATTTAGAGAGAGAGAAAGAGAAAATTATTAGACAACAGGTATTTATAGACAACGGCAATAGAACGGATATAAGAAACTCAAAGAGAGTATATAATATGTTCTTAGTACTGAGAAGCTACTGGGTGAAAATGATTGGTCTTCCAGTTTAGCTCTCATTCTCTCTCTCTTTTGTATTCTTTCAGCTAACAAAGTAAGTTATAAATAAACATAGATGTACATAAATGCTTTGACAATATACTCTTCCAATGCTGACAATTCTTTGACATCAATCATTGCAGTATAAAACTCAGGTTTGCAGCTCAGCAAAAGTTGTATTTCTCAGTTGAGGGATAGTATCTTTTTTTAAGTAGATTTATTTATTTAGTCAAGAATAAAATTGACTGTTTTCTCCATGTGATTGCCTGTTTTTTTAAACTGACAACCACTTTGAAGTTAAATACCATGGTATGTCAGCTTATTTATAGTTTTACAAAGATTCCTAACTCTTCGAAAAATGCAGTCTAACATAAATATCAACAAGCGTAGTGAATCTTAAACTTTTTCCAGGTCATGGCATCTCCACTGAGTTCTACAGTGCACTATGAAAGCAACAATCAGAATAATATTTGGTATAATACTTCCTAATTTAGGCACAAAATCAGAAATTTTGAAGGGATGGAGTAAATAGACCACATCAAACTTGATACTTGACTGGTACTTTATTTTATCAACCTTGAAAGGATGCAAGGTGTAGTTAACTTTGGCATGATTTGAACTCAGGATGTGATAAGTCAGAAGAAAAACCAATACCAAAGGGCATCTTTTTGCTTTGCTCTAACAATTCAGCCAGTTCACCTTGATAACTGCTATAATGAAATGAAATTCATTTAGCTTTGGATACAAAACACTGTCAATTGTAATTTTTTTCCTCTTTGTAAGGTGGTGGGTACATCCTAGTGAGTATAAATCAGGGGTTACTGCTATTGGGGTGCAGCCAAGTGATTTTTTTATTTTTTATTAGACAATTTTGAATTAGCAGAGTCATTAGAGCATCAAAGTGAATGCTCTGTGGTAATCGTTCAGATCCCTATGCACTAATTTCAAATAGTTCCAAGGTGTCAATGTTACCTTTTATTCTTCCAGGTTTGTTAACTAAAGTACCAACTCAAGGCAGTGGACTGGCAAAATTGTTAGAGCATTGGACTAAATGCATTGCCGTATTGGTTCTGGCTACTTTTGTTCTGAGTTCACATTCTACTTCGATGTTAATGGTCACAGCCAATCACTTAACTGAAGAAGCACCCAGTCTAACCTATAATAAGCCAGTGTCAACAGCAAGGCCTACTACCTCTAGCATAGAGAAACTAGAAATAGCATGTTAAGGACTTCATCCATCTAGAGAGCAACAACTGTTGAATCGAATGGAAAATTTAATCAATTCTGGAGAAATGATATGTAAAGTTGACCACCAACAGAGTTTCCAGTCATGAATCGTGATAGATGACGCTAATTACACTCACACTATTTAGTCCAACATCTTTTTTTTCTTAGCTGTTTCCACTGTGTTGAAGCTATGAAAGTTAACACAATATAATTCAAATCACTAACAACGAATTTCAACATCAATTCAGAATCCAATAAAAACATTTGGTTTTATTTTTATTGTTTTTCAGTTATAAAGTCATAGGTTCAATTCCTGGACTGGGTAATAAATTGTGTCCTTGAGTAAGGACACATTTTACATTATTCTGGTTTTATTCAGCAGAAAATAATATGGGACCTAGCACTAGTGCAGCTCTCTTTCACTCAATTCCCTAATATTTTGCTGGACTCAATGGTGAGAGGGCCAACAGAGCATCTGTCTCTGCTCATAACTCCATAGGCTCCTAAAACATTCAGCAAAAGCAGCATACATGCTGTCTGGTCATATTTATGTGTGAGTGAGGGCTAAGTTGTCATTGTTTGAGTTTGGTTTTTGACTTTTACTGTGAAATTACTTTGAAAAAAGGGTTAAATGTGTTTATATTTCCTCTCCTTGGATGCTGCTTATTGCTTTTGAAAGATTTTGTCATTATATTCACTATTCTCTAAGTTCTTATGATAGATCTGTTCAGTATGGTCAAAGGTTTCCATTACAATAGGCCTGATATTTGTATTACATTCGCTATATACATTCTTTAGATATCTAAGCTGCTTAGGTAATTTTCATATGGTTAATATAGTTCAAAATAGTCTAAAGTGATATATAAGGAATTTTCATTCAAAATCTATTCTTCTATAGATAATATGCTTGAATATTTTGCAAAGGCTTATTATAACTTTCTATAACTTATCATTCTTCTGTGCATTTATGCTAAATGACTGTAAAATCCTTATCTCAATATAATCTTTCTCATTACTCAATAAACATTTTAACATGTAAAGGTTACTTAGGATGACCAACTCACGGATTTTATTATTAAGCCAAAGCACAATCATTGTTATCTGACTTCCCTGCATCCATTAAACTCTTAAGCTCAATCTTAATTTAACAATGGTAGCGCCCTCTACAGAATTACAGAATTCTAATCAGCAGAAGCCATATATCTATCTACCTACATATATACAGATAGATGTACATGTAGCTATATGTATACACACATACACACACATATATATATATGTATATGTGCGTGTGTATATATATACCTATGTATGCACACATACATATATACATACACACACATACGTATATAATTACTTATTAGACACAATACATGTTTTTATGTGCTACTAATAGTTTCTTATGCTGAGAACATGCCAAATAATGAATTATAATATGTGTAACATTTCCACATAGTCATCAGGCACAAACCACATAGCATAACAACTAAAAATTGAAAGAGAGAAGAAACAAAAATCTTCGAGAGGAAGCATATAGAAAACATGAAAGGTTAAAAAAACGGAAAAGGAAACGGTAATAAGAAATAAGTAAAGAGGTAAAAGAGTTATCTCCCTTATACCTTAGATTATAAGACTGGAAAAAACAGTGACTAGTTAATCAGGTATTAGTGCAATTTTCCAATTCTTCAAAAGGAACTTAGGCATATGTCTACAACGACTGAAATTTTCAGCAGTTGTAAATACATACATACATGCCCCCCGCCAACACACACACATGTATGCCATCAAACTTGTAATCTTACAATTGTGAGCGAAATATCCTAACCACTAAGTCATATAGCTTCATGTATGTATATATATATATATATATATATATATATATATATATATATATATATATATATATATATATATAGATAGATAGATATATATATATATATATATATATATATATATATATATATATATATATATATATGTATATATATATTTATTTATTTATTTATTTATGTGTTTCAGCCAAGTGGCTGCGGTCATGCTGGTGCAGCACCGTGATTTTCACGTTCCTCGCATGGCTCTTCTCCCCCACCTGACTTGGTCCAATCAAGAGTTTTGATGGCACATCTGGTGTATAAGAGAATTTGACATAGCTGCCCTAACCTGCATCTCATTACGAGCCATTGGTTCGTCTGGTACCGTGGAGAGGAAAGTGTCAAGTTTTGTCTTGAAGACCTCCGTATCCATGTCTTGCATGTCTCTCAAATGTTTTGGCAGGGCATTGAAGAGCTGAGGTCCTCTGAAACCGAGGCTGCTGCAGTATCTCGTTCTTATGTGAAATGCAGTGGACGGTACCTTTGGCACCATGCAGTGGCGACCCGTGCGGGCGTTCCTGTAGAACTTGATGCCAAAGTTTGGCACCAGTCCTTCCAGTATTTTCCATATGTATATTATTACATATCTCTCCCGCCTGCGCTCCAGGGAGTAGAGACCTAGTGCCTTCAGTCGCTCCCTGTAGTTCATCTGTTGGACTGTGGCGATCTTTTTTGTATAGTGCCGCTGAATTGCCTCGAGTTCTGCTGTTCGCTTAACACTGTGTGGTGACCACAACTGAGAGCAATAGTCTAGGCGGCTCAGAACAAATATATATATATATATAAATATATATACATACATCATCATCATCATCATCATCGTTTAACGTCCGCTTTCCATGCTAGCATGGGTTGGACGATTTGACTGAGGACTGGTGAAACCGGATGGCAACACCAGGCTCCAGTCTGATTTGGCAGAGTTTCTACAGCTGGATGCCCTTCCTAACGCCAACCACTCAGAGAGTGTAGTGGGTGCTTTTACGTGTCACCCGCACGAAAACGGCCACGCTCGAAATGGTGTCTTTTATGTGCCACCCGCACAAGCCAGTCCAGGGGCACTGGCAACGATCTCGCTCGAAAATCCTACAGGAGCCAGTCAGGCGGTACTGGCAACGGCCACGCTCAAAATGGTGCATCTCATGTGCCACCCGCACAAGAACCAGTCCAGGGGCACTGGCAACGATCTTACTTGGCTTGCCGGGTCTTCTCACGCACAGCCCATTTCCAAAGGTCTCGGTCCGTAGTCATCGCCTCGGTGAGGCCCAATGTACGAAGGTCTTGCCTCACCACCTCAGCCCAGGTCTTCCTGGGCCTACCTCTTCCACGGGTTCCCTCAACTGTTAGGGTGTGGCACTTTTTCACGCAGCTATCCTCCTCCATTCTCACCACATGTCCATACCAGCGCAATCGTCTCTCTTGCACGCCACAACTGATGCTTCTAATGTTCAGCTTTTCTCTCAAGATACTTACATGTATTATATATATACATTATATATATGTATTATGATAAATCGCTGACCATTACATTTATATATATATTATATATATACATACATGTATTATATATATACATATATATATGTATTATGATAAATCGCTGACCATTACATTTATATATTTTTTCTCTCCTTGTTTTCCTCCTTGTTTTTCTCCTTATTTCTTTCTGTTGAAGAGTGTAGCTCGAAACGTTAAAGACTTTCTCTATTCCCGAGCGTTAGACTAATACATCCTTTTGTTGTTTACACCACCTGTTCTTGTCTGTTGTTGTTTTTTTCGTAAATTCTCCCATATATATATATATATATATATATATACGCACATGATATATGTATGTATTATGCATGTATGTTTGTATGAAGTTATATACCTATGTATGCATAAAAAACGAACGGTGGGATTAAGAAGTTTGCTTTGCAGCTACATATTATGGGTGGGATTTCACTGTGCAAGACCTAGAGCAAATGTCTTCTATAACCTAGGTTTAGATGATACCTTTTGAGTGGAA
>NC_142931.1:67262630-67275130 GCF_046866305.1 Octopus bimaculoides | reverse complement strand
AATGGGTTCCTCACAAACTTTAAAAGTCTAACCATGCACAGGGAGTGAATGTGAGCTCTTCTTTCCTGTCACATCTCATGAATGAATGGTTTTTTGACTGAATAGTGACTGGTGACGAGAAATGGGTTCTCTATAAAAATGTTAAGTGCTGAAGACAGCAGGTAGGGAAAGGAGAAACACTGGAACCCAAGGCTAAAGATGGTCTTCACCCACATAGGGTGTTGTTATCTGTTTGGTGGGATATGAAAAGTTTAGTCCACTTTGCACTTTTAAACCCAAACCAAATGATAAAAAAGATCTACTGCAACAGGTTGAGTGGATTAAGTCAGCACTAGAAGAAAAATGACCATCTTTGGTTTCGAGACGAAAGGTGTTCGTCCATCAGAATGATGCTCAACTACCTACAAAATGGATGACATTCCAAAGGTTGGAACAGTTTGAATGGGAAACGATGCTCCACCCACCATATTCGCTGGACATAGCCCCACCTGATTATCATTTATTCTGCAGTCTTCAAAATCATTTGGATGGAAAAAATATGAATTCTGTAGATGTGGTCAGAACAGTACTGGAGGAGTATTTTTTTGTCACGGACAAGTGAATTATGGAAGAGAGGCCTTGCAAGTCTACCAGATAGATGGAAGAGCATTGTAGAAAATTAAGGAGAGTATATGTTAGATTAAAAAATAACTTTATTGATCTTAATTTTGAAAAATAAAAGAAGTATAAAAAAACTGCATTGTTTATGGGATGACCCAATATATAAATGTGTGTGTGTGTGTGTGTGTTGGGTAAGATGTTATAACCTTAAAAAATGTCCTACCTCCAAAATTAAAGTGTTGTCTAATGCTAGTACCTCAAGGAACACCTTGTGGAATTCAATGAAATAATCATTGTTATTAAGGTGGAACATAAATTAAAATGAAATTCTAATGGAAACTTTTAATTTAGATCACTTTAAAACAAGAAGTTTCTATTATAGAACCTTGAGTGGGCACAGGTGGGTTGCTATCAGAATGGCTAACTCATGTGATATTATGGCAAGTAATTAGCATGGCTGGTGATTGACAGTAAGCTAACCCCTGCATGATTGGCATGTTCTTATACAGTATTTAAACATTAAATCAAGATTTATAAAATATGCAGCAGAAAGTCATGAGATGTTTCTATGTTCAACCTTGATGCTGTCATTTTTGTTTAGCCCTGAGTAGACCTACGACAAAATCAGCTTTAACCAAGCTAACTTAAGATCATTAGAATATATTCATATATGTGTGTGTGTGTTTGTGTAAGTTTGTATTTCCCTCATCTATATGTGCTTACTCACTGATAGCAAACATTGGCTTTACTAACAATGGTGTCTCCTTGCAGTCCACTATAAAATCTTCTTGGTTTTGGGATGTCTGGACATGTTGCATGATCTCTGTATGCAAAAGGCTTCTTCATTCAGTTATTGTTTATTTCCAGTTCTCCACATAAACATGTCTAGGCTATTTGTTGTTTGACAGATTGGAAAATTATTACCTCATCTGAAAACAAGTGGGTGTTGGCAGCATGAAGGGCATCTGACCATAGAAAACTCTGCTTCCAACATACTCTTTTGTAACCCATGCAAGCATGAAAAGCTTGCATGAGTTGAACATTAAAATGATGATGATGTCGATGATATATACATATATGTGTATATGTTTATCTTTGTTAATAGCTCATTGATTTAGAAGCTCAGTGAAAAGAAACTGACCATATAGTTACCAGTCTTAAGAATAATTACTAGGAGTTGGTTTTATTAACTAATGACCCTAATGCATAGTGACAATCCAGTCACTGAAATAAGTAATAGAATAAAGAGCTGTTTTTGTTTGTTTATTAGTTTTTGTTTTTGTTTTTGTTTTTTGTGATGAGTTGGTATTATCAGTTTGGGAACCATTGGTTTGGAGGTACCATCATTGGCTTGAAATGATACTATTGTTATTCTGTTGTATACCTGACAGAAGCATGTAAGAAACTCTCTTTGCTTCAGTTTCTATATCTCCAAAATATATTTTGTTTTAAATTACAAGACTTAGTTATAATATAAGTTTAATCTTGATAATTTTGACGTAGCATGATAATTCTTTCAACTACAGGCACAGGGCCTGAAATTTTGGCTAAGTGGGAGATTAAGTCAATTACACCAACCCCATGCTCAACTGATACACATTTTATTAACCTTAGAAATTTGAACTCAGAATGTAAAATCAGAAGAAATACCATCATTCTGTCTGGCATTCTAATGCCTCTGCCAGTTCACTGCCATGAAGTAGCATGATAACAAAGAGAAAAATAGAATGTGAGTGAGGGTATATTTAATTATATGTCTCCATGTGTGACATGAATTTTTCAGACTATTAACTACATTTTTAGAGATGTAAAAATCTTACAATATTTATATTAACATCTGGTTTAATTTATTTTGCCATCATCAGAGGGCTTATTTTTAGATGTGTGCATAGACCTATTCTGGATTCAAACAAGGGACCTTTAACTCAGAACTCTTAATCCAACAGGAAATGAATATGCTTAGTGTTATTCCTGTGTTTCCAACTGAATACAAGCATGGTCAAGTAGTTAGGAAATTCATTTTGCAATCATGAGCTTCTAAGTTCAATCGTACTACATGGCATCTGCAAAATGTCTTTTACCAAAGCCTTGACTTTTCAATAAAATTGGATAAATGAAAACAGTGCAGAAGCCTATCAGATGGACTCTTTTTGTAATTCAAAGGTCCAGTTATTTCACATACTCTATCATGCTGATTTGACCTGATAATTGCATTATGGGTATACATGTCAGTGGAATATTCAGCTACTAACTCAATAATTTAATTCAGTTGATTAATTATCTGACTACTCTAATAAACTAATGAAGACTTCAGTACATGTCTTGTGCTTAGTGACTCAATGAATAAGAAAATTATTTTGAATTTATAATTTAGAAATATTGGACAGGGGGCAAAGCTTGGAGATCAGGGAGTTTCTCCATGTTGAGTCACTACTTCTCTGCATTAAGAGGTCACAGCTCTGGTACTATGGAAACATAGTTAGAATGTGGTAGGAAAGAATCACAAGACAGATTCTTCAAGTTAAGCCAACTTGCAGGAAACCTAGAGGTAGACCAAGAATGAGATGGCTGGATAATATTCATTGTCTTAGATGGTCATGCTTGGGGATCCAGCAGCCAAGTCTAATGACTGTTACCTCTGATAGAACCCTGTGGGAAAAATGCCTGA
Source organism: Octopus bimaculoides (assembly GCF_046866305.1). Classification (NCBI taxonomy): domain Eukaryota; kingdom Metazoa; phylum Mollusca; class Cephalopoda; order Octopoda; family Octopodidae; genus Octopus; species Octopus bimaculoides. The sequence goes on along the minus strand of NC_142931.1, from coordinate 67,271,862 downwards.
GAATTCCACCCACAAGATTCTCCAAGGAATTGTGGGCAGGAAAAATGGATGGATGGAATTTGGTAATATTAGTCCTAAATGTGAATGTCCTCTTGGACTAAGTATAGTTTAGAACTATGTACTAATTTTTATCTCTGAAAATGAGACTAATAGTCTGCAAAAGACATGTTTAATATTTGTAACATTAAAGGAAGTCAGATCAGCTACAGAGTAAATGAGAAATAATATTAGTAAATGACCAACATTATAATTTACTATGTTTCTTTCTTGATGGAATTTTTGAGTGGAGATGTAGACTTACCATAACTTTTTGAAGTATTAACCATCAAATCACGAAGTAAACATACAGAAATCTATATTTGATGGTGTAGTGAAAGAGAATTAATGAGAAATGAAAACATTCTGAAATGTCATTCACACAAGACTACTCCAGACATGTTTCATTCTTGGTGAAACTTTTCAGTAGAGGGGTAGACTTAATATATCTTGTTGAAGTATTAGCTATTGAATCAGTAAGAAAATATAAAGCAAAAATATGTATATTTGTTGATGCAGAGGAAAAGAACTAAAGAAAAATTAAATTATTCTCAAACATCATCTGCATTATGTTAAGGGAGACAGTCAAAGCAACAAGAAATAGTGTTTTGCTAAGTTGTTTTTCAACATTGTATAGATTAATTCTGGCATATTAGTGAATTCTAACATGCCAAGATACTTAACAACTTCTTGAGGAAAAAGTGGGAAATAATACTAGAATGCTGCATGAAAAGCTATGGTAAGAAATTTTATGTTCTTAATACAAACAGAGATTCAAAGTAGAAAATTTGTTCCTTCATTAAATACATATGGTGATTTATTAGATAACAATAGGGTTATAATCCATCTGGGCAGAAGGAATGTGAATGTTTAGAAGTTGAAAATAGATTTCCTGCAAGAAAACTGGATAAGCAACAGTTTCTAGGCAAATCTTGATAGAATCTTGTTTGATTTCCATGCTATGCATTTGGGTTTATTGGTTGAAAATATTGAAAACAGTCAATGTAAAATATACAATAGCCTTCAAAATACCATTAAAAATATCTAGACTGACTCTGAAAGTAGTCAGACATACAATATTCTGTTTAAAACAGCTAGCACTTAACACAAATCAATAAAAGTGCTGTTTTGTAATTTAGGGACAACAAGATTTGTATTTTTTAAATAAAAAAACAAAAAAGACGATGGTAGAATTGAAGTGATCTGCAAGAAGAAAAGAGAGAGAAGAATATATAGATAGATATATAAATAGATATATAGAAAGTATTTAATAAGGAAAGAGAAAGTGTAAAACATCTGCTAATCTATACATATTTATTGGATACAAAATTGTTCTGGCTTGACTTGAAATATTCTTTATTCTAAAACACATTTGACCTAAGCATTTACAAAATACTTTCTTTCATGACAAAAGATCAATTTTTGATTATCTCAATAAAGTATTTTACTTAATCTTTATGTGTGTGTGTGTATGTATGTATGAATGCATGCATGTTTGTGAAAACGTGCAAGAAAGTGTGTGTAATGTATGTATTTTTCAGGTGTGTAATTATGTGCTTAGCTGAGTGTGCTGAAATCGTTAAAATTTACATCTGTAATCAATATTTTCTTATTGAAATTTGTTCTTTGAAATCTTTAACTTATCAAGAAATATTACATATGACAGAACTGCATTTCTAACTAATAAGTTAGTTAAAGCTTGTGACTTGGAAAGTTTATTAAATCATTACATGAAGTTTTGTATGTGTTTAAAATGATCTTATATTTCTCTCAAAGGAGAAAAGCTTCTGGATTATAAACAAATTTTAACAATGAGAAACTGAAGTTAATAGTTCATGTGCATTTGTTTTGGCTGTTATTGTAGTATCATCATCATCATCATCATCATCATCATCATCATCATCACCATCGTCATCATCATCAACATTATCATCATTGTCTTCATCATGATTGTCACCAACATCTTCATCATAATCATCACTATCATCATCGTTTAAATGTCCACTTTTCCATGCCTCTAGACGTCAGTTGAAATTGAATGAGGCAGGCTCTTTTTATGGCCAGATATGCTTATGCATGTCTCAGGGAAAACTGGAAATGAGTGACTCTGCTTGTATGATGGTGACCATTGCTTACAACTATTATGCAATGTCAGCACAAGGAGACACTAACACACACACACACACACACGTGTGTGTATATATATATGTATATACACACACACGTGTGTGTGTATATACATATATATATACACACACCTGTGTGTGTGTGTGTGTTAGTGTCTCCTTGTGCTGACATTGCATAATAGTTGTAAGCAATGGTCACCATCAGCACAAGGAGACACTAACACACACACACACACGTGTGCGTATATATATATGTATATACACACACACGTGTGTGTGTGTATATATATATGTATATATGTTTAAACTGGTAATCCATTGGTTACAACAATGAGTGTTCCAGTTGATTCTTTCAATGGAACATCCTCCTCGTGAAATTGAAATGCAAGTAGCTGAGCACTCTACAGACATGTGTACCTATCATATAGCTTTCAAGGAGATTTACCATGATGCAGAATGTGACATGGTTGACCCTTTGAAACACAGGTACAACTCATTTTTGCCAGTGGACTGGAGTAATGTGAAATAAAGTGTCTTGCTCAAGGCCACAACGTGCTACCAGGAATAAAACTCATGACCTTATGACCCTTAGCCAAATACCCTAACAACTAAGCCATGTACTTCACACACACACAGGTACCTAAATTTGTCTGACAACCAAAAGTAGAAGAGTTTTGTCTTGAGCTCACACTGAATGATTTTTCAATGTTTGACAATGGTCTGCATGTGCAGAACTGAACTTATTTCTCAACAACAATAACAGCTATAAACTAATGAGGGAACTTATACGTAGTTACTCAGGCTGTTAAAAATAGCAGCCAGAATTACCTCAAATCATACCCCACCTTTTCAGAAAAGAAGACCACATTGGATACCATGGTTCTAACACACTGCAATTGGGAATCATTAATCTGCTGTTAGAGTTTATCTAGAGTTAAACAATAACATAAGTTCATAAGGAATATAGGAGAAAGAAGGAAAGAAGCTACTTATATATATATATATATATATATATATATATATTTGTAGTAGAAGTAGTAGTAGTAGTAGTAGTAGTAGTAGTAGTAGTAGTAGTAGTAGTAGTGGTAGTAGTAGTAGTAGTAGTAGTAGTAGTAGTAGTTGAAGATTGAGTGTTTGGATTTGCTCATATCACACTTCTATATGTAATTGTGTGAAATCTTCTTCAGACCTACCTTTAACCCCAGTTAAGTCCCAGAGGTTAAAGCAGAGTTGTTACATTACTTCATTTATTTATTTGCTAGTCTATTACAAAGACAATACAAGGGAGAACTGTTAAGTATGTCATCTTACTAAAACTATGGAACCCTAATCTGAAGGTGGAAGAGTGGTAGATTTCAGAGAACACCAAACTACATGCCTTTCAACTTTAATTCTCTCTCCCCAAACTCTCTCTCTCTTTCTCTGTCTCTTCCTCCCCCTCCCTCTCTTTCTCTTACTATGTTAGAGTTGTAAACCTCACTGGGGATGATTTAGTGCAACATGTTTTTGTAATGAGTCAATAAGTACCAGTTATGAACTGGTACTGATTAAACTGGTAAAAAGAAAAAAAAAATTATGGCCTTTGCACCTATATTAGAGATCAATGTTCTAATATGAATCAATATTTTTCTTCAATTTATTTAAAAAAATTTTATTGAGAAGAACTAAGGAAAAAAACAAACTATTATCATTTATTTTCCCCCACATTAATTAGTACATGCTTAAACTATATTATTAGCACAGATAAACCAAACAATGCAAGCATTATTACTTCCAGCTTTTCATTAATGATGTCTACACAGCAGAATACTGATGTTAAATGCGTTATTCTGTTGCAATCAGCACTTCTAAATGATACGGAAACAGCTAATAACTACAGCAATTTAGTAGACTTTGTAGAAAACGAAAGCAACAAACTTAGCAACTATAGTAAATATCCATTAGTAGCTGTGAAATGCTCGGTCGGTGGTGGGTGAATCAACTTCTTTAACATTTACAATTGACTTGCTATTCAAGGTGATAATAGGCTACAATTAGTCGACACAGCTTGCAAGCGTTTCACTTGTAACACCTTCTGCTCATTGAAAAGGGGTTCCAATAAAAGAAAGTCAAATGAAAGGAGAAACGATCAAAGAATATCCTGTTCTGAGTGCAACATTAACAAATACGAAGGTCAATTCAACTTGATTCTTGTCCCAGCAATAAGTAGATTACACCAAGCTCTATGCAAGCCTCTCCTTGCATGAGAACATGATTGTGTGTGTGTGTGTCTGTGTGTGTATGTGTGTGTGGGTGTCTAAATAAAATGAAATAAATGGTAACAAATTATGATGCCAATTAAATTATCAGGAAATATCATCATCATCGTCATCATCATCATCATCATCATCATCGTCATCATCATCATCATCATCGTCATCATCATCATTATCACTGTTATTATTATCATTATTAATGTGGTGAGTTGATAGACTTGTTAAGCACATTGGACGAAATGTTTTGTAGTGTTTCTTCCGACTCTTCACTGTCTGAGTTCAAATTCTGACAAAGTTGTCTTTGCCTATCATTCTTTTGAGAGTCCCTAAAATAAAGTACTGACTTGCCTTTGCCCCTTATAACTGCTGACCTTGTGCTGGAAGTAGAATTATTATTATTATTATCATTATTATTATTATTATTATTATTATTATTATTATTATTATTATAATTATCATTGTTCAGTAGTTTTATTTTTATAACGTGCTTTCACTTCACTACCGAGCGCAGCTATGTGTGCCTTGGGTATGTGCTGTGGTTTGCTGTGATGCTCTTATGGTTACTGTATTGAAAGTGTTTTGCGTAGGATGTGTGCAGTGCCCAGTAGTGCAATTTTCTGTATGTTATATATATTTGTTATGTATTTGTCTGAATATTTTTTTATTATACCTAAAAAAAATTTTTTTAATAAAAATATTATTATTATTATTATTATTATTATTATTATTATTATTATTATTATTATTATTATTATTATTATTATTATTATTAAGGCAGCGAATTGGCAGAATCATTAGCACACCAGGCAAAATGCCTGCCACTACATTCTGAGTTCAAATTCCGTCAAGGTCCACTTTGCCTTTCATTCTCTTGGGGGTTGATAAAATAAGTATCAGTTGATCACTGGGATCAATGTAATTGACTCATCCCCTCCTCCAAAACTGCTACCTTTGTGGCAAAAATTGAAACCATTATTATTATTATTATTATTATTATTATTATTAAAGTGGTGAGCTGGTAGAGTCATTAGTGCACCGGGCAAAATGCTTAGCATTATTATTATTATTATTATTATTAGACAGACTCAGTGGAATGATAAGCAAAATGATTTGCCTTATTTCTTCCAACTAAGGCGGTGAGCTGGCAGAATCATTAGTACACCAGGCAAAATGGTTAGTGGCATTTTGTCTGTCTTTACATTTTCAGTTCAAATTCTCCTGAGGCTGACTTTGCTTTTCCTCCTTTAGGAGTTGATAAAATAAGTAAGTAGTCAACCACTGGGGTTGCTGTAATCAATATATTCCCTCCCTCAAAATTGCTAGCTTTGTGCTAAAATTTGGAACCATAATTTCCTCCAACTGTATACACCCTGAGTTTAAATCCTATGGAAGCCAACTTTGCCTTTCATCCATCTAGTGGCTGGATAAAGTACAGCACCAGTCAGTACTTTTGTCAATTTGACTGACTTCTGTCAACCAAATTTCAGGTTTTCTGTCTATGATAGAAACACTTATTATAATTACTGACAGAACTGATAGCATACTGTACAAAAATACCTTGTAGTGTGTAGCATTCCTTTTCTCTTTAAATGGGTGGGAGTGAGTGTTAATTTATTCTTTTCTCCTCACAGGAAGTACTCATAACATTAAGTACCATCAAGAAAGAGCTTGATGTATTGACAATGACTATCTCAAATACGAGGCCTTGTAACTATCGTGGAAATCATAATTATTATTGTTATATGTGAGCTTCTTTGCACCAACAGGTGCAACAGAAGATCACATGTAAATCCACATGTACATTGGCTCAAGCAATATAAGCAAGTGGCACAAAAATAACCAACACCATTCCAATGGATTTAATAAAATGTTCATTTCAAAAATTCAAGAATGTTACCAAATTCAATAGATCCCTGAAGAACACTGCAGAGTACAACAGCTAAATCAGTGACAATAACAACTGTAATGTAAACACTGTCTAGACACATCAATATGTAATAACAGCATTCCTCATCTAAGAAATTTTTTTTAAAAATCCACCAAACATGTTACTTCTTGCTTGAGATCAAAATCCTTTTCTGAAATGTATCTAAATAAGAATTTTACCCACAGAACAAAACTTTAGAAAAACAATACAAGGAATAAAAGAGATGGAAGGATGGAAAGAACTGGAAAGCCGAAGAAGAAAGTAGGCTATAACAGTGATCTTGAATATGAGTAGGTCAGTTAATCCACATCACAGCAATAAGATTGATGGTATTAACGATGGTCATAAACTAATTGAAGTACTTAATAAATGTTAGGTTGTATGGGAAAAAACAGTGATTGAACCAATGTCCCTATACTGAAATATTGGTAGTCAAATGTTTGCTTTCAATAATTAAGCTATAAATAATATTTTCCTTCTCATGAGAGATGACAGAATCACTTTAATTTTATATAAAAAAAGTAAGATATAATTTCAACACTTATTCTCTTCTGAGTAGTGTGGATTAATGCTTTTGTAGAAGAAAGAGAAAACCAAAATCATTTGAAAGCTGCAATTATACTGTCTTTATGGGAGTGGGCTTAAAGATTTAGTGCAATGCAGCCTGTTGAAAAATATTTGCCAATTCAGAATTCTATTTAAGATGTGGCACTGAAGAAAATAACTGTAACATTATAAGAAACTTGGTTTCTTTTCAATATATGATACTGACAGTAAAAGAAAAATTCAAAATAATTTATGAAGAAAAAGTATTTGATAAGAAAGTGAGAATAAAAAGGAAAGGAAAAAAATGAATTCTTACTTTAAGACTAAAATAAATACTAAAACGACTACACACATACGCAAACACACACACACACACACACACACACACACACACACACACACATATATATATATATATATATATATATATATATATATATACACATTTACATACATACATGTAAACATATATACATCATCATCATCATCATCATCGTTTAACGTCCGCTTTCCATGCTAGCATGGGTTGGACGATTTGACTGAGGACTGGTGAAACCGGATGGCAACACCAGGCTCCAGTCTGATTTGGCAGAGTTTCTACAGCTGGATGCCCTTCCTAACGCCAACCACTCAGAGAGTGTAGTGGGTGCTTTTACGTGTCACCCGCACGAAAACGGCCACGCTCGAAATGGTGTCTTTTATGTGCCACCCGCACAAGCCAGTCCAGGGGCACTGGCAACGATCTCGCTCGAAAATCCTACAGGAGCCAGTCAGGCGGTACTGGCAACGGCCACGCTCAAAATGGTGCATCTCATGTGCCACCCGCACAAGAACCAGTCCAGGGGCACTGGCAACGATCTTACTTGGCTTGCCGGGTCTTCTCACGCACAGCCCATTTCCAAAGGTCTCGGTCCGTAGTCATCGCCTCGGTGAGGCCCAATGTACGAAGGTCTTGCCTCACCACCTCAGCCCAGGTCTTCCTGGGCCTACCTCTTCCACGGGTTCCCTCAACTGTTAGGGTGTGGCACTTTTTCACGCAGCTATCCTCCTCCATTCTCACCACATGTCCATACCAGCGCAATCGTCTCTCTTGCACGCCACAACTGATGCTTCTAATGTTCAGCTTTTCTCTCAAGATACTTACACTCTGACGGGTATTCACATTGACATTACACATCCAACGGAGCATACTGGCTTCATTCCTTGCGAGCTTACGTATGTCCTCAGCAGTTACAGCCCATGTTTCACTGCCATGTAGCATGGTTGTTCGTACGCATGCGTCATACAGTCTGCCTTTTACTCTGAGTGAGAGTCCCTTTGTCGCCAGCAGGGGTAAGAGCTCTCTAAACTTTGCCCAGGCTATTCTTATTCTAGCAGCTATACTTTCAGCGCACCCACCCCCACTACTAACTTGGTCGCCCAGATAGCGGAAGCTATCGACTACCTCTAGTTTTTCACCCTGGAATGAGATAGAAGTTGTTTCCTGTTTGTTTGCAGTCTTTATTGCACCTGAACATCTGCCACAAACAAAAACTAACTTGCTAGTTAACCTGCCTTTGATGTTGCTGCACCTCTTATGTGTCCATAGCTTGCACCGGGTACATCTTATAGAGTTACTACCTACTCCTTTTCTACATACTGAGCAGGGCCATCTACCTGAAGGGGTTTGTGTTTTATCTACCTTCCTACTTATTAGGATTTTGGTTTTAGCTAGGTTGACTCTAAGGCCCTTCAATTCTAGACCTTGCTTCCACACCTGAAACTTCTCCTCTAGTTCTGATAGTGACTCCGCAATTAGGGCAAGGTCATCAGCATAGAGGAGCTCCCAGGGGCAACCTGTCTTGAACTCCTCTGTGATTGCCTGGAGGACTATGGTAAATAATAGGGGGCTGAGGACGGAACCTTGGTGGACCCCTACCTCTACCCGGAATTCATTGCTGTACTCATTTCCAACCCTCACCTTACTGGCCGCATCTCTGTACATGGCTCGCACAGCTCTCACTAGCCATTCTTCTATCCCAAGTTTCCTCATTGACCACCAGATAAGGGATCGGGGGACCCTGTCAAAGGCTTTCTCCATGTCAACGAAAGCCAGGTACAGAGGTTTATCCTTGGCTAGGTATTTCTCTTGCAACTGTCTCACTAGAAATAAGGCATCAGTAGTGCTTTTACCTGGCACGAACCCAAACTGCATCTCATCTAAATTGATTCGCTCCCTAATTAGTTGGGCTATGACCCTCTCTGTAACTTTCATAACCTGATCTAACAGCTTGATGCCTCTGTAATTATTTGTATCTAAAGCGTCCCCTTTACCTTTGTAGCAGTTGACTATGATGCTGCTA
>NC_142931.1:67237630-67257630 GCF_046866305.1 Octopus bimaculoides | reverse complement strand
GAGGTCTGCAACGAAATAATTTTACTCAACACTTTGCAAGTGAATCAGTGGAGGCAAAGATGCGTCTCATTTACTTGACAATTTATGCACCACATTGCAGAAATCACAATGTAAGTATATCTGAAAGGGTAGTCTTACACTGTTGTACCGTTGAATTACAAATAATGCCCATCTGTTATGTTCAGGTTAAAATTTCATCAACATCAAAAATATATGAATTTTCATGGGAGTTATGGCCGTTATGCAAAGAATATAATTTCCAAATTTCATATAGATCCATTCAGTACTTTTGACGTAGTTTTGGATAAGAAAACAAATGACTAATGTGTGTGTTTGTGTGCATGTGTATGTGTTTGTGTGCATGTGTATGTGTGTGTGATGGGTGTATATATGTATAGATATCTGTATGCATGTATATATGTATATATGTGTACATATTACATGTACATCTATATATATATATACATCTACACATATGTATACATATACATGTATGCATATATATATATATATATATATATCTATACATATACGTGTACATATACATCTATATCTATACATATACGTGTACATATACATCTCTCTCTCTCTCTTTCTCTCTCTCTATATCTATACATATACGTGTACATATACATCTATATGTATACATACACATCTCTCTCTCTTTCTCTCTCTCTGAAAGTATCTGTCATTACAGTATCGAAATGGTGTACATATACACCTATATGTATACATATACATCTCTCTCTCTCTCTCTCTTTCTCTCTCTCTCTTTCTCTCTCTTTCTTTCTCTCTCTCTCTTTCTCTCTCTCTCTGAAAGTATCTGTCATTACAGTATCAAAATGGTGTACATATACATGTATATGTATACATATACATCTCTCTGTCTCTCTCTTTCTGTCTCTCTTTCTCTCTTTCTCTCTCTGTGAAAGTATCTGTCATTACAGTATCGAAATGTGATTGTTTCAGTTAGTGGAATAGTTTCATTTTTAAAGTGAAAGTATTTGACATGAGTGTTTTTGTTTCACTTTTGACACGTAATACTTAAATAGTGGAGGAGATATTATGTTGCCGTGTGCTCGAACTCTGCAAGAAGTTAAAAACTTTTTTGACTAAAACACAACTGGAACCCTAAGTAAGGCATGTGTAAAATTTGAATGAAATTGGTTGCGTAGTTCTCGAGTTTTAGGGATTCACACAGACAGACAGACAGACAGACATTCTCATTTTTATATATATAGATAACTGTTTCGAATTTAGGCACATGTCCAGCAAATTTGAAAGAGGAGGTAAATTGATTACATCAATCTCAGTACTTGACTAGTACTTTATTTTACCAATTCTGAGTGGATGAAAGGCAAAGTAGAGTTTGTCAGGATTTAAACCCAAAATGCAAAAAGCCAGAAAAAAATACAAGGGATTTTATCTGATGCTCTAATGATACCACCATTCCAAAATAGTAATTTTCAAATTTCTCATTTGTATATTTATATTAAACATCTCTATACCAATATCCAATCAATTATAGTAATACTGTGATATTCTGATAATGTTATTTCGAGGTGAAAGGACATGATCTTATTGTTTGGATGCTTGACCCATGACTGCATGATTATGGTTTCAATTCCCAGACAATGCAGTGCATTGTGTTCTTGATCAGAACACTTCATTTCACATTGTTCCATTGTTCCAGTTCACTTGACTGAAAATGAGCACTAACAGCAGCAGCTGAAGTTAACCATGTGATAAACTGATATCACATTCAATGCATGTGGTAAGAAGAGTATAGTACTCTTTTAGTCACTTATATGCCATAGAAACTGGGACACACTCCAGCCTCATGAGCCTATAAGCACATGACAGTCTCCTGTATTATTCTTAAGGTTAATATATTGGTTTCAAATTTTGGCACAAAATCAACAAGTTTGGAGGAAGTGGCAAGCTAGTTATATTGCTCCCAGTGCTCAAATAGTATTTCTTTTATTGACCCCAAAAGGATGAAAGGCTAAGTCAACCACATCAGAATTTGAACTCAGAACATAAAGACAGACGAAATGATGTCAAGTATTTTGCCTGGTATGATAATAATTCTGCCACCTCTCCACCTTTCTTCTTCAATTTATTACTGTATCTATGCTATGGTTCAATTTTATGTGACCATCATACACAAAAATTGTAATTATTGTACCTGTGCAACATTACTCATAGTAGCAAAAGTATATTCTTAAAATCATATGACAGGTAACAAACCAATATTGGAAATAAAAGTCTTTAAATACCAGTGGTGAAACATTAAATTATACAGCAGAAAATTGTGAAAATTTTTGAGGTCGGTGGAAATAGTCATACAAGTAGAAACAGGAAGAGGGGGATGGAGATAAGAATATAGATAGATAGATAGATAGAAAGAGAGAGAGAGAGAGAGAGAGAGAGAGAGAGAGAGAGAGAGAAAGAGAAGTAGTAAAAGTAGAAGGTGAAGTAGAGGTGAATTATTAGTTGTATATGAGGAGATGTAGTAACAGTAGAAAATAGTGCAAGAGGGAAAACAGAAAAGTAATTCCATATAAGTTAGCATGACCAAGCAATGAACAATGGGTATTATTACTATGAAATATATAAAGTATGTATATAAACAGATTGTTCAGAAATGAAATTAAATAAAAATGGTAATAGTGTAACATTTTTATTTTATTTCCCTTGTCAAAATGAAGTGTTTCATACTACAATAAAAATCAAGCTGTGCTAAATAAATGCTTTCTAAGATAGAGCTTTTTATGATGTCTTTAAAAAGGAAGAAAAGAAAACTTTTTTATTTATATATTCTTATTTGGTTATCATTTCAATGTTGATGGGTTTTTTTCTTATCTATTTGTTCCATGCAAACATTGTTATACTAAATATTACTCATGACTTTTTTCCTGGTTAAAATTGTGATTTGTTTTCCCTCTGTGGCTTTATTTCTGGTCAACTTTTTGTGATCATAAATAAAATCTCAGAAAAAGACAAAATATGGTACAGTCTCACATATGTGACACAGTAAGTAGAAAAAGTTTGATCAATTCAGGTTATCCAAGCGATCAGTAGTCAAAAACCTCCCTTTAGGTATGTTTAACCCTTTAGCATTCAGATTACTCTGAATTTCAATGATGTGATTGATTGTTTATGTTTAGAATGACATTGTAGATTAGGTGTGGAAGACCAGATCTGGTTGGTTTGAACATAAAACAAATAGAAGATTTGGGTCAGATATGGTCAGTTTAAATACTAATGGTTTAAGGCAAAAAAGCAACAGACAAAGGAAGAACCCTAATAAAATCAGTTGAGTGAAATTTTTTGAATAATATAAATTACAGTCGTGTTTATGATGACTGAAGTGGTATATAGTATGACTCAAAATCAGATGATATTTCGCTTTGTGCCTTGCAAAAGTAGATTGGGATTCAGCTGTACTTAATGTTGTAACAATTGTACATGAACTCAGTACTTGAAGCTAGTTTTACATGACCAAGTTAATGAATAGACATCACGCATACAATAGGATTTCATGATGCTGTGTGGTAAGAAGCTTGTTTCCCAACCACATCGTTCTGACGTCAGTCCCATTGTGTGAAACCTTGGGCAAGTATCTTCTACCATAGCCTTGGGTTGACCTAAGCCTTGTGAGTAAGCCCATCATATATATCGTTTAATATATATATATATATATATATATATATATATATATATATATGTACATACATACATATATATATGTATGTATGTATGTATGTATGTATGTATATATTTGTGCGAGTGTGTGTGTCTGAGTTTGTTCCTCTACCATCAGTTGACAACCGATGCTGACTTGCTTATGTTCCCATAACTTAGCAGTTTGGCAAAAGAGACTGGTAGAATAAGTACTGGGATAGCAGGGAATGGGTCCTAGAGTCAAGTTCTTCAACTAAAACCCTTTAAAGCAGTACTCCAGCATGAACGCAGTCAAATGACTGAAGCAAGTAAAAGAATAAAAGAATAAATGCTGAAATATGAAAATTCTCATACCCGGAATATTAAGATATTTAACATATTTCCACAATATTATTACAAAAGCATCAAGCTGGCAGAATCATTAGCACCCCAGATAAAAAATGCGTGGTAGCATTTCTTCTGTCATTATGTTCTGATTTCAAATACTGCTGAGGTTGACATTACCATCCATCCTTTTGGGGTGCATAAAACAAATAACATTGAATAGTGGAGTTGATGTAATAATCTATCCCCATACCACTCAAAATTCCAGGAATCAATTTCCTTTTCAACTCTAGGCACAAGGCCTGAAATTTTGCAGGAGGGGTCAGGCGATTAGATCGATCCCCAGTACACAACTGGTATTTAACTTATCAACCCCAAAAGTATGAAAGGCAATGTCGAGCTTGGTGGAATTTGAACTCAGAACGTAAATTTGTGCCTAAATTAGAAACAGTTGTTTTTTTCTTTTTTTTTTCTTCTTCTTCTTCTTATTATTATTGAGTGAGAGAGCAGGGCATGCCATCAAACTGACACTGATGACCCATTATAGCCATCATGACTACTCGGCTGATAAGAGAACACCAGGCACATGCATCACAACCACATGTGTGCAGTATGGTGTTCTCATATCAAAATAAACAACACATGACCTTGCAGGTTGGGCCCAGTTAGAATTTTCTTCAGGTCAAGTAGCCCATCCTGCTCAAAAGGTCCTTCAATAAGGGCTGTTTAAGGATGTTGAATAAAACACCCATGTTTCCCAAGGTGAATTAGCCAAACTCCAAAGAATTCCTCTCAACACATGGCTATGATGCTCCCCAACTACTTCTATCCATGATCAGAGAAGCACATATCATCAGCCACTAAGGGACATGCTCAACTGGTCAAGGTCAAACAACTGACGAACAAATCTGTGGTATTAAGCAGAATATTTGCTGCAGCCCATCTTTTATATCAAGACAAAACAATGTACATGATAACACCTCCAATCAGTTAAGATCAGAAGCCATGAAAGCCACTGCCTGGCACTGCATTATTATCATTATTATCATTATTATCATTATTATCATTATTATCATTTTATTATTATTATTATTATTATTATTATTATTATGCTTAGCTACATTTCAGCCATCTTTACATTCTGTGTTGAAATTCTGTCAAGGTTGATTTGCCTTTCATCCTTTCAGGGTCGATAAAATAAGTACCAGCTGAGCACTGGGATCAATGTTATCAACTTATCCACTTCCCTGAAATTGCTGGCCTTGTGTCAAAATTTGAAACCAATATTACTACTACTACTACTACTACTACTACTACTACTACTATTGTTATTGATCTTCATGAAATTTGATAATCTACATCTTGCCTTTTTCTCTTTCCTGTTTATTTCGTCAGTTCATTTTTACATGTAACACATTTTAGATAGCTTCAGAAAAAGAACAATGATAATAATAATAATAATAATAATAAAAATGATAATTATAATAATAACAACTCGAGCTTCGAAGGCAACAGTTTTAATAATGTAGCATAGCCCCTATCTTCCGTTCTTACAGTTTTATCTGAAAAAGTGCAAAATAAGAAAATAAATAAATAAGAAAAAGAAAAGAAACAAAAAATATTGCTCCATGTTGTAAACATACGACAATAGTTGAAGAAGCTGATTATATCTGCATTCAATAATGTTATTTAATTTATGACCTTTTACCAAATAAGCTTAAGATGTCGTTTTACTCATTTTGTAAATTCTGTCAAAATTTTACCAACACTACTGTTATCATCACCATCACTACTGTTATTACCACTACCACTACTACAATCACCCACCCCATTCTCACTAAGAATGAATTCCACATCCAATTTTTTTCTTTTTTTTTTTTGAGGCCATACAACATATCTGTTTTATCATGTTATCATGCAAGTATATACATTACATTAGTCAATCTAATCCATTTAGCTGTTGTTGCTCTTGATATTTTCAATACAAAAAAGTTTAATTATCTTTTGTTTTTGTTTTCTAATTTATTTTTCACTTTCACTCCTCTTTTTCTCTCTCTTCCCTCCACACCATCATCATATCCAATTTTTGTTTTATTTTATCTGTTTTCTATTTATTCATATTGTGAATGAATATTATTGCTTGTTATATCATATTATTTACGATCTAACAAGCAACAGTGATAGAATTTAATTTCCCAATATAACCGAGGAGTAAATAATACTCCAAAAATCAGTAAATGGAGTAGCAATTTCATCATTCAGCAAATAGTTATTTATGGATTCAACTTAAACAAATACTTCCATATATTTTTTTTAACTGTAAAATTTTCAAATACTTGGGAATATGAAATATGTTTTTGTTCTTTATTTTTTAAATGTAACTTTGAAAAAATGATCCTGCACGAGGTCAGGGAATTAGGATTCTTATTGTAACATCTGAGTTATGCAATGGAAGATTCGTTTCTTTAAAAATTAACTGACATTGATATTAATCTAAAACTTTTATATAATTAAAAAAGTTAGCAAATCACAAATTGTTATTTTTACTAATTTCTTAGTAATTTTTCTCCCCTACCTGTGTCAACTAATAATTTCTTCTAGGTGAAATTTAATAATCTTAGCAACCGTAAATAAACAACCCAACAGCTCTTCATGGCCTCTTTGCTTCAGCTGGTAGAATGGATGAATGAATTATTTGCCATGCTGAACAATCTATGACAATGCATTTTATAACCCACAACCATGACTAACATAGTAACGTATGCCCTGTTTATATTAGCCTGAAATGTTTATCTGCTGACCATATTGGTGGTGGTGGTGGTGGTGGTGGTGGTGGAAGCAGAGGTTTCTCCCCTTTTTTAAAAAGATTTTGAATACCCTATGGAAGAAGATTTTGTATATTAATTACTTGGATAATCTTAGTTAATCAAAGTTTTTCAACTCACTATGTTAGTCTCTGACCAACCAAAGTTTAGTGAATGGATTTGGTTGATGCAACTGAAAGAATCCTGTTATATATATATATATAAAAATGTGTGTGTGCATTTGAGTCTTTGTGTTTGTCCTTCACAATCATTTGACAGCTAGTGTTAGTTTGTCTACATCCCTGTAATTTAGTGGTTCAACAAAAAGACTGATAGAATAAGTATATTGCTTTAAGGTGGCAAGCTGGCAGAAACGTTAGCACGCCCAGCGAAATGCTTAGTGGTATTTCGTTTGCCATTATGTTCTGGGTTCAAATTCCGCCGAGGTCGACTTTGCCTTTCATCCTTTCTGGGTCGATTAAATAAGTACCAGTTACGCACTGGGGTCGATATAATCAACTTAATCCGTTTGTCTGTCCTTGTTTGTCCCCTCTGTGTGTAGCCCCTTGTGAGCAATAAAGAAATAAGAATAAGTATATTGCTTTAAAAACAAAAAGTACTGAGGTCAATTTGTTCGACTGACCCTTTCAAGCCAATGCTCCAGCATGGCCGCAATCCAATGACTGAGACAAGTAAAAGAACAAACGATGACTGTACACAATTTACACACGCACACACACACCATCATCATCATCATCGTCGTCGTCGTCATCATCATCATCACAGCAACAGTTACCATAATATCGTCTATCATATCTTCATCCTTTGTTGAAACAAAATACTTCTCATCTTCAACCACTGTTTCACAAATATTTATGATGCTTCAGAAATATCTAATTAGTTTAGCCTCATGAAATTCCTCTGCCAGTTGTTTGCAGAGAAAAACTACTTCACACTAAATCCATCAAAACCTAATAATTTTTTTGAGGTGAGCCTCTACATGCTTCACACCCGAACAAATATCTAAATCTTTCCTTAAAGGGTTTATTAAAGATTGTTCTTCTGTTGTGTGAACTGTTATAACAGCTACAACTGTCAACAAGGTAGCCTCTATACAATTCCTTTCCTTGCTAGAAATTGCAGCCAAATATCTTCTAAGATTACACATTACAAATTTAGAACAGAAGGTGCAGATTGGGTGTTAAAGCCTTGGATTTACTCTGCCTAAGAAAAAAACATGACAAGATATTCAAGGCTGAATTGCTTTGATAATATAGGTTTGTTTCGTGAAAGCTAACCTAAGGCTAACAACAAGAACACTCACAACAATAGGAAAGCTTCTATACACAGTAAATTTCTGAAATAATGGCATCCAAAATAATGGAAATCCAAAGCTAATGGCACTTTTAAAATTGTCATACAGAAAAGAAAACAACCAGCAATACACTTGTTTGTTTACTTCTGCTTCCACCATTGTGAAAATGCTTTCTTTTATTTAAATTGATTTCATGTGTCACTCCCCCCACCACCAGCAATTGATTACTCCATTTCTATTTCTTCTTCATGGTAGACATCCACCCCTTTATTTTCATAATGAATGTATTAACAAAAGAAAAAAAAAAAACTTCCAAGAGAACAGCAAATTCACAATAGCAACATCTCGTAATACCCCAAGGTTATTATTTAAGTAGCTTATTGTACAAGCAAACCTTGTTCATGAAGTATATTAAACACTGGGGCAGCATTCAATTTATAAATTCTCAGCTCTTTCTGAATACACTAGAATATTGTGATAATTTGCCATGTGGATTTTCATGGTAATAATTCTGTGAATACACATAACCATATGGCGTTGAGTTCAATCTCCATCACACCCAGGGTAAGAGCCTTCCACTATAGCCTCAAGCCACTGAATCTCTGTAGGAAGAATCGGTAGATGGAAACTACAGGGTGTCCACAAAGTCTGGGTACATAGGATTAACACATACTTTAAGAAATTATTATTTCTTACATTCAATTGTTTATGTTATGATTTTATTTACTCCATGTGGCCACATGGGGATTAACACATACTTTAAGAAATTATTATTTCTAATATTTAATTGTTTATGTTATGATTTTATTTACTCCATGTACCCAGACTTTGTGGACACCCTGTATATGGAACCCTGTGCATGTGTGTTAAGCATAGTGATACTAATAACCTGGTGTTAGAACTCAATATACTTACACTTCAGAATAAAGAGATAGTTCAATACAGAGCACAATGTGAAATTTGATAAAGGATAAAGGAACAGGAAATTATACAATTAACTTTATTAGTTTACATCTGTTACTGCTATAAGATACTATGAGATGCAAAGCACTCAGAGTTGAGTGCTCAAGCATCACCTTACAGCTTCCTCAGAGCTCCAAGTGCTCTGTATCTTATAGCAGAAATAGCTGTCAGCTGATGAAGTTCATTGCATAATTTCCTGTTTGTTTATTTAATTGTGTGTGTGTGCACATTTTTGTTTCATTTCTCATATATGCAGGCATCATACACACACACACACACACACACACACACACACACACACACACACACACACACACACACAAACGTTCACCAGGCATACACAACTTCTTTTAAAAAATTTGTTCATAATATTCTATAATTGGTTCTTGCAACTTTGTCACATTTAACAATGGAAAACCCAAAGCTAAAAATCTCACAACTGATTCTCATAGGAATAAGTCTTTACATATATATATACGATGGGCTTCTTTCAGTTTCCACCTACCAAATCCACTCATAAGGCTTTGGTCGACCTGAGGCTATAGTAGAAGACACTTGCCCAAGGTTCCATACAGTGGAACTGATCCCGGAACCATGCCATTGGGAAGTAAGCTTCTTACCACACAGCCTTGCCTATGAATGTATTGTCTATTTCTAAAGATAATGAGTGATATGAGGGAAATTTAGCTACTATTTCTAAAAGGTTATGAAATTTTAGTGGCTTGCACTAAACTAGGTTTGTTATTGCAGGAAATAAATATGATAAAAAAAATTATTGATAAAAAATGACTCCGCCCTTCTCCACCGAAGCACAAAAACAAATACATTTTGTTTTTTCCAACAGCTCTATATCATTTCAAGGTAGACATTTTTATCTGCTGCATGTTGAAATTTGTTCATTTCAATGCTAAAGGAACTTATAACAATGAATAGCTGCATTGTAAAAAATGTAGTTCAATAATCTACTAAAGACAAGTGATAATCACAAATAAATGTGTATGTGCATGTGCATGCGTACATGCACGTGTGTGAGCAGAGACAGAGGAGAATTATTATAGATTTCAGCAAATGTATGTTCTAGTTGTTCAGTCAATGGAACTATCTAATCTATGGATTAACTATGGTTTTCCACATACATGACTATGCTTGTAACCTTAACTTCATCCTCATGTATGAAACCACATAATACAGTGTGATAAGCCTGGGCTCTTGAATCATATGTATTGTCCATTTTCTGGACTTTTATTCAGTTTCCATCTGCCTAGTTTCATTCGCATCATCATCATCATTCATTGGCAAACCCAGGCTTAAAATAAAAGACAATCCAAAATTGTCATACTGAAAGACATTTACCCAAGGTGCCACCTAATCAGAGTGGAACTGGAACCATGTGATTGCAAAATCGACTTAACACCAATAGTCATTCTACCATAATGTACATATGTGTATATGTGTGTATGTATGTCTGTATGTATGTTTGCATGCTGTATGTATGCTTGCATACTGTCTTCCAGAAAAGGTGTGTCAATTGCTCAGATTTATCACATGATGGTGCACAGAGAAAATCACCAGACTGACCTGGAACAACCAAGTCAGAAGAATTTGTATAAATGGCAAATCTGTAACAGGTTCTATAAGTTGTTAGCAGGCCTCAAGAGCCACTGACATTCTTACATGTAATTCTGTGATACACTTTCATTAGGCAACTGTGGTCATACTCATTTAAAGAGTTGACAGCCATTATATATGTATATATTTAAGTATGTATGTTTGACTGTATGTATGTGTGTGTGTGCTTTCCCCTGTTCTCTCTCTCTCTCTCTCTCTCTCTCTCTCTCTCTTTCTTTCTCTCTCCCTCTCTCTCCCTCTCTCTCTCTCTCTCTCTCTCTCTCTCTCTTCTATCTGCTACCCACACATGACCAGTCACTGATTTTCTGTCTTCTACCTTTTTGCCACTGGATGCCTACCATGCTGGTCTACCTTTTTTTGCCCTTCATAATTCTGCCCTTTTTTCCCCATCTCAATTCTGTTCTTGATATCCATTTGAGGATTTCTCCCAGTCGTTAATTCGTCATTCTCATGTTTAGCCCTCAGGCTATATTTATTTATTGTCTTCGTCTATCATTTCAAATTACTGTTGTTTGCTTTCGTACATCCACCCTGTCTTATTTTGTTTGCCCAAGCCCTAATTCTCTGCAAATCTTGCTGGTGCCGCTGATATACGAAGTTCGTAGTCTTAACATTAAAGGCATGAAACTAGGTATTAGTATTTTTTGGTCAATAACTGACAAAATATTAGGATTCTGGTGTCTATCCTATGTGTATGTTTTGTAGTATTTAATGCCTTTTTCATTCATTCATACATACATATATATATATATATATATATATATATATATATATATATATATATATATATATATATATATATACACATATATATACATATATATATATATATATGAGATCCAGAGATTCTCAGTACAGAAGACACGTAGTGCTCAAAAGATTCAAACTTAGACGCCAATGTCTTTACAGGGGATCGATTCCACAAGGTAAAAAATGGCTGTAAGAGGGATCAAGTTGAGAGGATATAGAGGCAACTCTCCTCATATATATATATATATATATATATAAGAAGGGAGGTAGTAAGCAGTCATTAAATCTCAAATTTTCTTTTTAACAAAATAAAGTTGTATATAATCCTTAATATAAGAAAAAATCAAATATTTCAGTATCATTATCATCATCATTATTATTTTAACATGTACTTTTCCATGGTTGCATAGTTTAGTCAGAATCCATTGAGGAAGATCTTCTATTGACCACGTGTCCTTCCTGTCACCAGTTACTCTCTTGTTTCCCAAGAGAGATGATATTTCTCCATGGAAAGAAATGACATTATTTGTATGACAATAACACTGACAATCATTTTACAAGTATCACACAATATCAAGACAAGAACACACACACATATGCACATACACAGTCACACAGACACACACACAGACACACACACACACACACACACACACACACACACATGACGGGCTGCTTTCTCACAAGCCTTTGGCAAACCCAGGCTTAAAATAAAAGACATTTGCTCATGTGCAGTGGGACTGAACCCCAAACTGTGTGACTAGGAAGTGAACTCTTTGATCACACGGCCATGCTTGTATCCATATCTAAGTACTAAAAAAAATATAAATGATCAAACACAGTCATTTTACCAAAGTTCTTATACTCAAAAAATTTTACAGGAATAAACATTATGTAGGAACTACATCTATATTTTTTCCTTTTTGATTGTGTGTGAATGTGTGTCTGCAAGTGAACATGACTGTTTGTGTGTATGTCTATGTGTATACACATGTTTTACTATTGCATGAAACTTCTCAAATCACTCGCTTATCCAACCAATACAAGTAAAGGAAGTTTGGTTCAAAATGAAAAGAAAGTTAAATCCATAGTTAGATTATTCAAGACATATATCAACTGTGTAAAAGACACGAGAGACCATGTGCTTCTCAAGTAAAAGAATTTATGGCCGTTTCATAGCCCTTTAGCTAGGTTCAAAGTGTTATGTCACGTTATTTTAGTAGTGATACAGACTTTCATGTATATTGAAAGTACCAGCAAAACAAGCCATTAACAACAAGCAATCTATGATAGATTTTTACATCCAACATTCTTTGGGTACCAAATAGATTCTCTATACCAACCGCTCATTATGACATCGGTCGAGTCTGGTGCAGCCTTTTATCACAATGAAATGTAATCAAGAATTGATGTAAGTTCACAGCATCATAATCTAATAATGGTGAAAAGTATAACATCAAGAAACTAGTTTCCAGCATATTTTTTTGTTTATTTATTTATTTAATAATATTTTTGAAAACCCTTAACCTTCAATCACCCTCAACCCCCACCCAGTAGGTTTGCTGCTGCTGCTGCTGATGATGATGATGATGATGTCAGTATGTACATTGTTTGTAATAAAAAGAAACCAAAACAAAAAAAAAATTATTTATTTATTTATTACAAACAGTAAGTACACTTTGCCATACTTGGGTGAGAAATTGAGACACAATTACAATATAATTTTGGCTTCTGAGGAACTCTGATATTATATTATTGATAAATAAAACAGTTTCACTGTGTTTCAAACAAGTTGTTATTAAGGTGATTATATTTTGCTGTAGGTGCAGGCATAGGTGTGCTTAAGAAACTCGATTTAGACAAGTGTCTTCTACTATAGACTCAAGCTGACCAATGCCTTGTGAATAAATTTGGTAGACAGAAATTGTGTGGAAGCCAGCCGTGTATATGTATGTGCATATGTTTGTGTTTGTCTTCCATCACTACCACCTAACAACTGGTGTTGGTTTGTTTATATACCTGTAACTTAGCAGTTTGGCAAAATAAATCGATACAAAATGTACCAGATTTAGAATTAGGTACTAGGGGTGATTTGTTCAATTAAACCCTTCAAGGTGGTGCCCCAGTATGACTGCAGTCCAGTGACTGAAACAAGTAAATGATAAATGATTATTATTATTACTGGAAATATGTACACATTCAAGAATAAGGCACCTGAGGACCACTGGAGACCATACTGATCAAAATGTAGTGTAAATTTAAATATTGTAATTATATACAAAATATAGGTGTTGATAAAGTTCACTTCGCAATGTGAATTTGAGTCATACTGCATGAAACCTTGGCAAGTGTCTTCCAATATAGCCCCAGGCTGGCCAATGCTTTCTGAGTAGATTTTCCTAAACAGAAATTGTATTGAAGCCTTTCATGTGTGTGTGTGTGTGTGTGTAAATGTGTATTTCAATGTATCTCCACATTAACACCATTTGAGCAATATTGCATTTATTTATGACACCTGCACACAATGCAACCTACTGTAGCTCAGTGGTTTCATGTGAAAACCAGTGGAGTAAAACAAAAATACCTTATTTGAAAACAGAAATAAGTAACGGTGGATGACAGGAAGCATATCCAGGTATAGTACACTAGTATGAACAAACCAGACATAAAATTAAATGGATGATGATAATATACACTTAATATAAATTTAATAGACCAGAGAACTATAATCTTAGTTTTACAATGTCCTATAGATATGATTACTTCTAACATATTGTGGAGACAAAAAATCATCATCATTATTTATCCAAGGTTTCCATGCTAGCTTTGGCTGGACAGGTATTCATTATCCAAGTTCTTATTTGAAGTTACTGCCCTCAGAGACATGCTAAAGGACCACATTTTGTTCATACATTTCTATTTCTATGGCTGGATGCCCTTCTATCACTAGCCTCTTTACAGAGCATATTTGCTGCATTTTATCAAAGCACCAGCATTAGAGAGGTTACTGTATCTTAGAAAAGACTAAAGAGTCTTCTCATCCGGACATTGTTCCTGCTTCTCCACCAACCATATTACAGTGTATTGAATGCATTTTATCATGACCCCAAGCACAGAGATCATGCCATAAAGGTGATGAGTTGAAGAAGGTGGACAGAAGAGTGAATGGTGACAGAAGCAAAATCAAGAATGGTGGGTGAAGGTTGTAAGTGTGCTGGAGGGAAGAGTAAGTAAGGGATAGAAATAGATAGTTTCGCTATGTTCTATTGATGGGATAATAATCAATAGAGGACAAAATGCCATCATTATAATTTACATCCACTTTTTATGCTGGCATAGACTGGATAGGTATGGGGGTAGTCAATGGTAAATAATTGTAAAGGTGTTCGCTTGTAATTAGTAAGGGAACTGATCAATAGT
Organism: Octopus bimaculoides; assembly: GCF_046866305.1. NCBI lineage: Eukaryota > Metazoa > Mollusca > Cephalopoda > Octopoda > Octopodidae > Octopus > Octopus bimaculoides. Next base: position 67,242,738 of record NC_142931.1, on the reverse strand, counting down.
AAATATAAATGGGCTTATAAAATATATAAAAGCAATATAGTAATAATATTAGGGAATAAAAATATATTCCAACCTTACAGGCAAAAATCGGTATAATATTACACCGGGTTTCCTAATATATAATATATATATATATATATATATATATATATATATATATATATATATAACTAATTTAGAGATGAACCACCACTCTGCAACTCAGTCAACTCAGAACCCATACAAATCCATGCTGTGAGGCACATACCATCTTAATGTATCTAAGATTTTAATCTAAAATTTAAATTAAATAATACATTACATAAATAAATCATAGAAATATTAATTTAAAAAAATTTTAAAGTCAAATTTATAAATTGGACATTAAAAATTAATACGATAATATACAGTATGGAAGTATAAATGTAAAAAGTTAGTGCTAGTATAATATATAAAAAAACAAAAGATAACAAAAGGGCAAATTATCACAATGACACATCCCATACACAAGCATGGCTTTGTAGTTAAGAAGCTTCTTTCTCAACCACCTGGTTCTGGGTTCAATACCACTGCAAGGCACTTTTGCAAGGCACTTTGGAGGAGTGTCTTCTAGGCTGACGAAGCCTTATGAACAAATTTGATAGACAGCAACTGTAAAAAGCCTGTTGTGTTTGTGTGTGTGTGTCCTCTTTTCTTCACACAATCATGCAAACAATGCCATTCATTTCCAATTTTCTGGGAGAATAGGCTTGCTCATGGAGAAATTTTACATTGCTTGGAAACAGATAAGGGTTGGTAATGGGAAAGGCATCTGGCCATTGAAAATCTGCCTCCATAAACTCTGTCCAACCCATGTTAGAATGGAAAAGCGGCTGTTAAAATAATGAAAATGATCCCAGATATACTTTGTCTCCACTGTATTAAGGCAATTTAAATTACCTGCAATTTTGTGCTTGAATTTTTGAAAATCAAAGCAAGAATGATATGTCTAATTATAGTTTTATAATAACTTCCATTGTCAAGATATATACTTAGACACATTTTCAACTCAAGGCGTTCAAAGAGTGCAGTGAAAAGAGGACTTGCACAGCAATTCAGCCTCTTTTATTTAGATTTTAAATATGATACATTAATCTTTATACACATACTATCTCAGAACTTCATTTATCTTAATGGAAACTCAACAAAGATATTAATTACACACAAAAATAACTTTAATTACTTGTACATAATTAATGAGAATTAATATATCACCTCCCATGTTCCACTGAAATTCACATGTCTAAAATGAAAGTATCATAAGTTTCCCTTTAGATATATCCATATATCCTACAGCTCATGTTTTCCTAAATGTGTCTCTATTCTCCTAAGAGGTAGATTGAAGTTAATCACTGAATCATGACTTCATATTTTCAATGCCATAAGCATTGCATGTTACATGATTTTGTTTGCCTCGCAACATTTTCATGTCTTATTACAAATTTATTATTATTAATTTTATTTAACATGACAAAATTAATTTTAAATGAATGCTTGATGATTAATTCTTAATAGCAAGTGTTAGCTTGTTTTTTTTTAATAAAAACAAACATACATATAAACTATATTAGAAACATCAGTAATTATACAGTTTGCTCGTACAGACACATACACATAAACACATGTGCATGTATGTGTGTGTGTGTGTGTATATATATATATATATATATATATATATATATATATATATATATATATATATATATGCATGTGCATGTATGTATATGTATATATATGTATGTGTATATATGTATATATATACATATATGTGTGTGTATATATATATATATATATATATATATATATATATATATGTTCATATATACTCATATATACACACACACATACACACACACACACACATATATATATATATATATATATATATATAGATAGATGTGTGTGTGTGTGTGTGTGTGTGTATTCATGTACATATATACAGAGTAAAATTAGGCTAAAGGATAATAGCTCAACTAAGCTAATGACATAGATTACGATAAATCCAGATGTACTGAATGATGTAAGTGAAAAATTCTTAGGCGCAGGAGTGGCTGTGTGGTAAGTCACTTGCTTACCAACCACATGGTTCCAGGTTCAGTCCCACTGAATGGCACTTTGGGCAAGTGTCTTCTACTATAGCCTCAGGCCGACCAAAGCCTTGTGAGTGGATTTGGTAGACAGAAACTGAAAGAAGCCCATCATATATATGTATATGTATATATTTATGTGTGTGTGTTTGTGTATCTGTGTTTGTCCCCCAACATCCCTTGACAACCGATGCTGGTGTGTTTACGCCACTGTAAATTAGCAGTTCGACAAAAAGAGACCGATAGAATAAGTACTAGGCTTACAAAGAATAAGTCCTGGGGTCGATTTGCTCGACTAAAGGCGGTGCTCCAGCATGGCTGCAGTCAAATGACTGAAACAAGTAAAAGAGTAAAGAATTGAAATGCGACTTGCAGTTGTAGAAGGAAAATAAAAACCTAGCAAGAATCACTAGCACCATACAAATTAAGTATGGGTGGTAAATTAAAGATATTAACAATTAATTAACAAATAGTGGTTTCAAATCTTGGCACAAGGCCAGCAATTTGGTGGGGGGAGTGAGTAAGTCAATTACATCGGTCCCAATACTCAACTGCTACTTTATTTTATTGACCCCAAAAGGATGAAAGACAAAGTGAACCTCAGCAGAATTTGAACTTAGGACAAGAAGATAGACAAAATGCTGCTAAACACTTCACCCAACATGCTAATGATTCTGCCAGCTTGCTGCCTTAATTAATTAACAAATACTCTTTTACTCTTTTACTTGTTCCAGTCATTTGACTGGAGTTATGCTGGAGCACCACCTTTAGTCGAGCAAATTGACCCCAGGACTTCTTCTTTGTAAGCCTAGTACTTATTCTATCGGTCTCTTTTGCCGAACCGCTAAGTTACGGGGATGTAAACACACCAGCATCAGTTGTCAAGCAATGTTGCGGGGACAAGTGCAGACACACAAACATATATATACATATACATATATATGATGGGCTTTTTTCAGTTTCCGTCTACTAAATCCACTCACAAGGCTTTGGTCAGCCCGAGGCTATAATAGAAGATACTTGCCCAAGGTACCATGCCGTCGGACTGAACCCAGAACCATGTGGTTGGTAAGCAAGCTACTTACAACACAGCCACTCCTGCATACATAGAAGTAAGGTAAATCTGATCTTTGTTAATGTTGCCTTTCACTCTTTTTGGTGTTGACTGAAAATGAACCAATCAAGGGTGGTGGAATGGTGGAGCTGCAAGAATGTAGGATATGATACTTCACACTATTTGTTCTGGTTCTGTATATTCTGAGTTCAAATCCAACCATAGTTTACTTGGGTGTTAGATTTAATCAGTTGCCTAGTTTAATACCATCTCCTAGCACCTCCCAATGCCTTTAAGGAAATCTATTCAATCGCAGACATTTGGATCCAATCTCTGGTTTCAGGATATCCTTCTGCCTCTCCCCATGAGTCTTAGAGGCCTTGTGAAGGGCTAAGGGCACTACCACCCCACCTGACTAAAAAGATATTGCCACAAAATGGTGACAGCATTTTGGTCTCAGACTTTGTCAGGGGATCATAGTCAAGAGGAACTTGCTTTATCAGTGGATAATAGTTTTAACATTGAAAGAGATTTATATAAGATGTTTGGTCAGCAGTAATTTGCATAATATCGGTTTCAAATTTCAGCTCAAAGCTAACAAGTTTAAGGCGAGATGTAACTCAATTACATTGACCACAATGATAAACAGGTTACTTATTTTATCGACTCCAAAAGGGTGAAAAGTAAAGCTGACCCCAGAGGAATTTGAACTCAGAACACAAAGATGGATGCTGCTAAACATTTTGCCCATTATGCTAATTATTCTGCCAGCTCATCACCGTAGTAAATTGCATAATATTAAATAAAACTGAGCAATGGTGCAGGCATAACTGTGTGGTAAGAAGCTTGCTTTCCAACAACATGGTTCCAGATTCAATCCCACTGTGTGGCACCTTGGGCAAATGTCTTCTACTATAGCCTCAGGGTGACCGAAGCCTTGTGAGTGGATTTGGTAGAGAGAAACTGAAAGAAGCCTGCAGTACAGGTGTGTGTGTGTGTGTGTATGTGTGTTTGTTTTCCAACACCGCTTGACAATCAATGTTCAGGTATTTACATCCTCATAACTTAACGGATCAGCAAAGAAGAATAAATACCAGGCTTTAAAGGAAAAAATACAGTACTGTGAACAATTCATTTGACTAAAAATTCTTCAAGGCAGCGCTCCAGTATGGCTACAATTGAATGAGAGAAACAAGTAAAGGTTAAAATATAGCAGAAAAAAAAATCCAACTCCATTATGCCGATGAGAAAAACTATGAAAATCTTAAATGTTTTTATGGAATATAATTAAATAACATAAATCTTCAAACACTGTATAAGATCTTTCAAGAACGTAACACACTGATTCTTTTGTCAGAATTTCTGAAAATTTATGATTAAAAACACCATTTATGAAAAAACAACACGCTAAGAAAAAAGGTGAAATTTTGTACCTCCAAGGAACAGAAATCAAAAAGCTACTAGTTTCTGTCATCAGGTTATAGCCATGCTGAGCTACCACCTTTCAGGGTGCAGTCACTGACATCAACCCCACCAGTAGTTATTAACTGATTGATATTTTATCGGTTTCAGAAGGATGAGAGTGAATTGGGCCTTGAAGGGATTTGATCTCATATCATAAAGGGGAGTAACAAGTTGATCATTAATATAAATAAAAATGGCAAGTGTGTGTCTGTTTTTATGTTTCTATTTATGTATCACAAGTTTTTTTTTTGTTTTTTTTTTCCAGCACATTTCCAATTTTGCATCAACTCACCACAGATAGCAGTCTTTTATTTATTTTCATTCATTTATTTATTTATTTATCTTTTTATCTTTTTTTTTTTTTTTTTTTTTTTTTAACAGCATGGATATTCAAATTTTACAACATTGCAACAAAAGCCCACTATCTCCAGACTTTGTCTTTTAATTTAATTTTTTGTTTGTTTAAGAGAATTTTAAATTTCATG